>NW_028123874.1:600000-805060 GCF_965194805.1 Balaenoptera borealis
ATCTATTGGAGGCAGAAGCAGTCAAGGGTAGCCTAGGGTTAGGGTTAGGCTTAGGGTTAGGCTTAGGGTACGGCTTAGGGTACGGGTTCGGGGAGGGTTTCGGGTACGGAGTAGGGTATGGGTTAGGGTTAGGGTTAGGGTTAGTGTTAGGTTTAGGGCTCGGTTTAGGGTACAGGTTAGGATTAGGGTACGTGTTAGGGTTAGGGTAGGGGTTAGGGTTAGGGTACGCGTTAGGGTTAGGGTAGTTAGTAAACCTATCCCACTCTCTAGATACCCCTTAGCACGTAAGGGAATATTATTTGGGGGTGCAGCCATGGAGAAGAGTTTAGACACTAGGATAAGATAAGGAACACACCCATTATAAAGAAATCACATTAGGATTCTCTTTTTAAGCTGTTCCTTAAAACAGTAGTGCTTAGGAAATCTATTGGAGGCAGAAGCAGTCAAGGGTAGCCTAGGGTTAGGGTTAGGCTTAGGGTTAGGCTTAGGGTACGGCTTAGGGTACGGGTTCGGGGAGGGGTGCGGGTACGGCGTAGGGTATGGGTTAGGGTTAGGGTTAGGGTTAGTGTTAGGGTTAGGGCTCGGTTTAGGGTACGGGTTAGGATTAGGGTACGTGTTAGGGTTAGGGTAGGGGTTAGGGTTAGGGTACGCGTTAGGGTTAGGGTAGTTATTAAACCTATCCCACTCTCTAGATACCCCTTAGCACGTAAAGGAATATTATTTGAGGGTCCAGCCATGGAGAAGAGTTTAGACACTAGGATAAGATAAGGAACACACCCATTATAAAGAAATCACATTAGGATTCTCTTTTTAAGCTGTTGCTTAAAACACTAGTGCTTAGGAAATCTATTGGAGGCAGAAGCAGTCAAGGGTAGCCTAGGGTTAGTGTTAGGCTTAGGGTTAGGCTTAGGGTACGGCTTAGGGTACGGGTTTGGGGAGGGGTTCAGGTACGGCGTAGGGTATGGGTTAGGGTTAGGGTTAGTGTTAGTGTTAGGGTTAGGGCTCGGTTTAGGGTACGGGTTAGGATTAGGGTACGTGTTAGTGTTAGGGTAGGGGTTAGGGTTAGAGTACGCATTAGGGTTAGGGTAGTTATTAAACCTATCCCACTCTCTAGATACCCCTTAGCACGTAAGGCAATATTATTTGGGGGTGCAGCCATGGAGAAGAGTTTAGACACTAGGATAAGATAAGGAACACACCCATTATAAAGAAATCACATTAGGATTCTCTTTTTAAGCTGTTCCTTAAAACACTAGTGCTTAGGAAATCTATTGGAGGCAGAAGCAGTCAAGGGTAGCCTAGGGTTAGGGTTAGGCTTAGGGTTAGGCTTAGGGTACGGCTTAGGTTACGGGTTCGGGGAGGGGTGCGGGTACGGCGTAGGGTATGGGTTAGGTTTAGGGTTAGGGTTAGTGTTAGGGTTAGGGCTCGGTTTAGGGTACGGGTTAGGATTAGGGTACGTGTTAGGGTTAGGGTAGGGGTTAGGGTTAGGGTACGCGTTAGGGTTAGGGTAGTTATTAAACCTATCCCACTCTCTAGATACCCCTTAGCACGTAAAGGAATATTATTTGAGGGTCCAGCCATGGAGAAGAGTTTAGCCACTAGGATAAGATAAGGAACACACCCATTATAAAGAAATCACATTAGGATTCTCTTTTTAAGCTGTTCCTTAAAACACTAGTGCTTAGGAAATCTATTGGAGGCAGAAGCAGTCAAGGGTAGCCTAGGGTTAGGGTTAGGCTTAGGGTTAGGCTTAGGGTACGGCTTAGGGTACGGGTTCGGGGAGGGTTTCGGGTACGGCGTAGGGTATGGGTTAGGGTTAGGGTTAGGGTTAGTGTTAGGTTTAGGGCTCGGTTTAGGGTACAGGTTAGGATTAGGGTACGTGTTAGGGTTAGGGTAGGGGTTACGGTTAGGGTACGCGTTAGGGTTAGGGTAGTTATTAAACCTATCCCACTCTCTAGATACCCCTTAGCACGTAAGGGAATATTATTTGGGGGTGCAGCCATGGAGAAGAGTTTAGACACTAGGATAAGATAAGGAACACACCCATTATAAAGAAATCACATTAGGATTCTCTTTTTAAGCTGTTCCTTAAAACAGTAGTGCTTAGGAAATCTATTGGAGGCAGAAGCAGTCAAGGGTAGCCTAGGGTTAGGGTTAGGCTTAGGGTTAGGCTTAGGGTACGGCTTAGGGTACGGGTTCGGGGAGGGGTGCGGGTACGGCGTAGGGTATGGGTTAGGGTTAGGGTTAGGGTTAGTGTTAGGGTTAGGGCTCGGTTTAGGGTACGGTTAGGATTAGGGTACGTGTTAGGTTTAGGGTAGGGGTTAGGGTTAGGGTACGCGTTAGGGTTAGGGTAGTTAGTAAACCTATCCCACTCTCTAGATACCCCTTAGCACGTAAAGGAATATTATTTGGGGTTCCAGCAATGGAGAAGAATTTAGACACTAGGATAAGATAAGGAACACACCCATTATAAAGAAATCACATTAGGATTCTCTTTTTAAGCTGTTGCTTAAAACACTAGTGCTTAGGAAATCTATTGGAGGCAGAAGCAGTCAAGGGTAGCCTAGGGTTAGTGTTAGGCTTAGGGTTAGGCTTAGGGTACGGCTTAGGGTACGGGTTTGGGGAGGGGTTCAGGTACGGCGTAGGGTATGGGTTAGGGTTAGGGTTAGTGTTAGTGTTAGGGTTAGGGCTCGGTTTAGGGTACGGGTTAGGATTAGGGTACGTGTTAGTGTTAGGGTAGGGGTTAGGGTTAGAGTACGCATTAGGGTTAGGGTAGTTATTAAACCTATCCCACTCTCTAGATACCCCTTAGCACGTAAGACAATATTATTTGGGGGTGCAGCCATGGAGAAGAGTTTAGACACTAGGATAAGATAAGGAACACACCCATTATAAAGAAATCACATTAGGATTCTCTTTTTAAGCTGTTCCTTAAAACACTAGTGCTTAGGAAATCTATTGGAGGCAGAAGCAGTCAAGGGTAGCCTAGTGTTAGGGTTAGGCTTAGGGTTAGGTTTAGGGTACGGCTTGGGGTGTGGGTTCGGGGAGGTGTTCGTGTACGGCGTAGGCTATGGGTTAGGGTTAGGTTTTGGGTTAGTGTTAGGGTTAGGGCTCGGTTTAGGGTACGGGTTAGGATTAGGGTACGTGTTAGGGTTAGGGTAGGGGTTAGGGTTAGGTTACGCGTTAGGGCTAGGGTAGTTAGTAAACCTATCCCACTCTCTAGCTCCCCCTTAGCACGTAAAGGAATATTATTTGGGGGTCCAGCCATGGAGAAGAGTTTAGACACTAGGATAAGATAAGGAACACACCCATTATAAAGAAATCACTTTAGGATTCTCTTTTTAAGCTGTTCCTTAAAACACTACTGCTTAGGAAATCAATTGGAGGCAGAAGCAGTCAAGGGTAGCCTAGGGTTAGGGTTAGGCTTAGGGTTAGGCTTAGGGTACGGCTTAGGGTACGGGTTCGGGGAGGGGTGCGGGTACGGCGTAGGGTATGGGTTAGGGTTAGGGTTAGGGTTAGTGTTAGGGTTAGGGCTCGGTTTAGGGTACGGGTTAGGATTAGGGTACGTGTTAGGGTTAGGGTAGGGGTTAGGGTTAGGGTACGCGTTAGGGTTAGGGTAGTTATTAAACCTATCCCACTCTCTAGATACCCCTTAGCACGTAAAGGAATATTATTTGAGGGTCCAGCCATGGAGAAGAGTTTAGACACTAGGATAAGATAAGGAACACACCCATTATAAAGAAATCACATTAGGATTCTCTTTTTAAGCTGTTCCTTAAAACACTAGTGCTTAGGAAATCTATTGGAGGCAGAAGCAGTCAAGGGTAGCCTAGGATAAGGTTAGGCTTAGGGTGAGGCTTAGGGTACGGCTTAGGGTACGGGTTCGGGGAGGGGTGCGGGTACGGCGTAGGGTATGGGTTAGGGTTAGGGTTAGGGTTAGTGTTAGGGTTAGGGCTCGGTTTAGGGTACGGGTTAGGATTAGGGTACGTGTTAGTGTTAGGTTAGGGGTTAGGATTAGAGTACGCATTAGGGTTAGGGTAGTTATTAAACCTATCCCACTCTCTAGATACCCCTTAGCACGTAAGGCAATATTATTTAGGGGTGCAGCCATGGAGAAGAGTTTAGACACTAGGATAAGATAAGGAACACACCCATTATAAAGAAATCACATTAGGATTCTCTTTTTAAGCTGTTCCTTAAAACACTAGTGCTTAGGAAATCTATTGGAGGCAGAAGCAGTCAAGGGTAGCCTAGGGTTAGGGTTAGGCATAGGGTTAGGTTTAGGGTACGGCTTGGGGTATGGGTTCGGGGAGGTGTTCGTGTACGGCGTAGGGTATGGGTTAGGGTTAGGGTTTGGGTTAGTGTTAGGGTTAGGGCTCGGTTTACGGTACGGGTTAGGATTAGGGTACGTGTTAGGGTTAGGGTAGGGGTTAGGGTTAGGTTACGCGTTAGGGCTAGGGTAGTTAGTAAACCTATCCCACTCTCTAGCTCCCCCTTAGCACGTAAAGGAATATTATTTGGGGGTCCAGCCATGGAGAAGAGTTTAGACACTAGGATAAGATAAGGAACACACCCATTATAAAGAAATCACTTTAGGATTCTCTTTTTAAGCTGTTCCTTAGAACACTACTGCTTAGGAAATCAATTGGAGGCAGAAGCAGTCAAGGGTAGCCTAGGGTTAGGGTTAGGCTTAGGGTTAGGTTTAGGGTATGGCTTAGGGTACGGGTTCGGGGAGGGGTGCGGGTACGGCGTAGGGTATGGGTTAGGGTTAGGGTTAGGGTTAGTGTTAGGTTTAGGGCTCGGTTTAGGGTACAGGTTAGGATTAGGGTACGTGTTAGGGTTAGGGTAGGGGTTAGGGTTAGGGTACGCGTTAGGGTTAGGGTAGTTATTAAACCTATCCCACTCTCTAGATACCCCTTAGCACGTAAGGGAATATTATTTGGGGGTGCAGCCATGGAGAAGAGTTTAGACACTAGGATAAGATAAGGAACACACCCATTATAAAGAAATCACATTAGGATTCTCTTTTTAAGCTGTTCCTTAAAACACTAGTGCTTAGGAAATCTATTGGAGGCAGAAGCAGTCAAGGGTAGCCTAGGGTTAGGGTTAGGCTTAGGGTTAGGCTTAGGGTACGGCTTAGGGTACGGGTTTGGGGAGGGGTTCAGGTACGGCGTAGGGTATGGGTTAGGGTTAGGGTTAGTGTTAGTGTTAGGGTTAGGGCTCGGTTTAGGGTACGGGTTAGGATTAGGGTACGTGTTAGTGTTAGGGTAGGGGTTAGGGTTAGAGTACGCATTAGGGTTAGGGTAGTTATTAAACCTATCCCACTCTCTAGATACCCCTTAGCACGTAAGGCAATATTATTTGGGGGTGCAGCCATGGAGAAGAGTTTAGACACTAGGATAAGATAAGGAACACACCCATTATAAAGAAATCACATTAGGATTCTCTTTTTAAGCTGTTTCTTAAAACACTAGTGCTTAGGAAATCTATTGGAGGCAGAAGCAGTCAAGGGTAGCCTAGGGTTAGGGTTAGGCTTAGTGTTAGGCTTAGGGTACGGCTTAGGGTACGAGTTCGGGGAGGGTTTCGGGTACGGCGTAGGGTATGGGTTAGGGTTAGGGTTAGGGTTAGTGTTAGGGTTAGGGCTCGGTTTAGGGTAGGGGTTAGGATTAGGGTACGTGTTAGGGTTAGGGTAGGGGTTAGGGTTAGGGTACGCGTTAGGGTTAGGGTAGTTATTAAACCTATCCCACTCTCTAGATACCCCTTAGCACGTAAAGGAATATTATTTGGGGGTCCAGCCATGGAGAAGAGTTTAGACACTAGGATAAGATAAGGAACACACCCATTATAAAGAAATCACTTTAGGATTCTCTTTTTAAGCTGTTCGTTAAAACACTAGTGCTTAGGAAATCTATTGGAGGCAGAAGCAGTCAAGGGTAGCCTAGGGTTAGGGTTAGGCTTAGGGTTAGGCTTAGGGTACGGCTTAGGGTACGGGTTCAGGGAGGGGTGCGGGTACGGCGTAGGGTATGGGTTAGGGTTAGGGTTAGGGTTAGTGTTAGGGTTAGGGCTCGGTTTAGGGTACGGGTTAGGATTAGGGTATGTGTTAGGGTTAGGGTAGGGGTTAGGGTTAGGGTACGCGTTAGGGTTAGGGTAGTTATTAAACCTATCCCAATCTCTAGATACCCCTTAGCACGTAAAGGAATATTATTTGAGGGTCCAGCCATGGAGAAGAGTTTAGACACTAGGATAAGATAAGGAACACACCCATTATAAAGAAATCACATTAGGATTCTCTTTTTAAGCTGTTTCTTAAAACACTAGTGCTTAGGAAATCTATTGGAGGCAGAAGCAGTCAAGGGTAGCCTAGGGTTACGGTTAGGCTTAGGGTTAGGCTTAGGGTACGGCTTAGGGTACGAGTTCGGGGAGGGTTTCGGGTACGGTGTAGGGTATGGGTTAGGGTTAGGGTTAGGGTTAGTGTTAGGGTTAGGGCTCGGTTTAGGGTAGGGGTTAGGATTAGGGTACGTGTTAGGGTTAGGGTAGGGGTTAGGGTTAGGGTACGCGTTAGGGTTAGGGTAGTTATTAAACCTATCCCACTCTCTAGATACCCCTTAGCACGTAAAGGAATATTATTTGGGGGTCCAGCCATGGAGAAGAGTTTAGACACTAGGATAAGATAAGGAACACACCCATTATAAAGAAATCACATTAGGATTCTCTTTTTAAGCTGTTCCTTAAAACACTAGTGCTTAAGAAATCTATTGGAGGCAGAAGCAGTCAAGGGTAGCCTAGGGTTAGGGTTAGGCTTAGGGTTAGGTTTAGGGTACGGCTTGGGGAATGGGTTCGGGGAGGGGTTCGGGTACGGCATAGGGTATGGGTTAGGGTTAGGGTTAGCGTTAGTGTTAGGGTTAGGGCTCGGTTTAGGGTACGGGTTAGGATTAGGGTACGTGTTAGGGTTAGGGTAGGGGTTAGGGTTAGGGTATGCGTTAGGGTTAGGGTAGTTATTAAACCTATCCCACTCTCTAGATACCCCTTAGCACGTAAAGGAATATTATTTGGGGGTCCAGCCATGGAGAAGAGTTTAGACACTAGGATAAGATAAGGAACACACCCATTATAAAGAAATCACATTAGGATTCTCTTTTTAAGCTGTTCCTTAAAACACTAGTTCTTAGGAAATCTATTGGAGGCAGAAGCAATCAAGGGTAGCCTAGGGTTAGGGTTAGGCTTAGGGTTCGGCTTAGGGTACGGGTTCGGGGAGGGGTGCGGGTACGGCGTAGGGTATGGGTTAGGGTTAGGGTTTGGGTTAGTTTTAGGGTTAGGGCTCGGTTTAGGGTACAGGTTAGTATTAGGGTACGTGTTAGGGTTAGGGTAGGGGTTAGGGTTAGGGTACGCGTTAGGGTTAGGGTAGTTATTAAACCTATCCCACTCTCTAGATACCCCTTAGCACGTAAAGGAATATTATTTGAGGGTCCAGCCATGGAGAAGAGTTTAGACACTAGGATAAGATAAGGAACACACCAATTATAAAGAAATCACATTAGGATTCTCTTTTTAAGCTGTTCCTTAAAACACTAGTGCTTAGGAAATCTATTGGAGGCAGAAGCAGTCAAGGGTAGCCTAGGGTTAGGGTTAGGCTTAGGGTTAGGCTTAGGGTACGGCTTAGGGTACGGGTTCGGGGAGGGTTTCGGGTACGGCGTAGGGTATGGGTTAGGGTTAGGGTTTGGGTTAGTGTTAGGGTTAGGGCTCGGTTTAGGGTACGGGTTAGGATTAGGGTACGTGTTAGGGTTAGGGTAGGGGTTAGTATTAGGGTACGTGTTAGGGTTAGGGTAGGGGTTAGGGTTAGGGTACGCGTTAGGGTTAGGGTAGTTATTAAACCTATCCCACTCTCTAGATACCCCTTAGCACGTAAAGGAATATTATTTGAGGGTCCAGCCATGGAGAAGAGTTTAGACACTAGGATAAGATAAGGAACACACCCATTATAAAGAAATCACATTAGGATTCTCTTTTTAAGCTGTTCCTTAAAACACTAGTGCTTAGGAAATCTATTGGAGGCAGAAGCAGTCAAGGGTAGCCTAGGGTTAGGGTTAGGCTTAGGGTTAGGCTTAGGGTACGGCTTAGGGTACGGGTTCGGGGAGGGTTTCGGGTACGGAGTAGGGTATGGGTTAGGGTTAGGGTTAGGGTTAGTGTTAGGTTTAGGGCTCGGTTTAGGGTACAGGTTAGGATTAGGGTACGTGTTAGGGATAGGGTAGGGGTTAGGGTTAGGGTACGCGTTAGGGTTAGGGTAGTTAGTAAACCTATCCCACTCTCTAGATACCCCTTAGCACGTAAGGGAATATTATTTGGGGGTGCAGCCATGGAGAAGAGTTTAGACACTAGGATAAGATAAGGAACACACCCATTATAAAGAAATCACATTAGGATTCTCTTTTTAAGCTGTTCCTTAAAACAGTAGTGCTTAGGAAATCTATTGGAGGCAGAAGCAGTCAAGGGTAGCCTAGGGTTAGGGTTAGGCTTAGGGTTAGGCTTAGGGTACGGCTTAGGGTACGGGTTCGGGGAGGGGTGCGGGTACGGCGTAGGGTATGGGTTAGGGTTAGGGTTAGGGTTAGTGTTAGGGTTAGGGCTCGGTTTAGGGTACGGGTTAGGATTAGGGTACGTGTTAGGGTTAGGGTAGGGGTTAGGGTTAGGGTACGCGTTAGGGTTAGGGTAGTTATTAAACCTATCCCACTCTCTAGATACCCCTTAGCACGTAAAGGAATATTATTTGAGGGTCCAGCCATGGAGAAGAGTTTAGACACTAGGATAAGATAAGGAACACACCCATTATAAAGAAATCACATTAGGATTCTCTTTTTAAGCTGTTGCTTAAAACACTAGTGCTTAGGAAATCTATTGGAGGCAGAAGCAGTCAAGGGTAGCCTAGGGTTAGTGTTAGGCTTAGGGTTAGGCTTAGGGTACGGCTTAGGGTACGGGTTTGGGGAGGGGTTCAGGTACGGCGTAGGGTATGGGTTAGGGTTAGGGTTAGTGTTAGTGTTAGGGTTAGGGCTCGGTTTAGGGTACGGGTTAGGATTAGGGTACGTGTTAGTGTTAGGGTAGGGGTTAGGGTTAGAGTACGCATTAGGGTTAGGGTAGTTATTAAACCTATCCCACTCTCTAGATACCCCTTAGCACGTAAGGCAATATTATTTGGGGGTGCAGCCATGGAGAAGAGTTTAGACACTAGGATAAGATAAGGAACACACCCATTATAAAGAAATCACATTAGGATTCTCTTTTTAAGCTGTTCCTTAAAACACTAGTGCTTAGGAAATCTATTGGAGGCAGAAGCAGTCAAGGGTAGCCTAGGGTTAGGGTTAGGCTTAGGGTTAGGCTTAGGGTACGGCTTAGGTTACGGGTTCGGGGAGGGGTGCGGGTACGGCGTAGGGTATGGGTTAGGTTTAGGGTTAGGGTTAGTGTTAGGGTTAGGGCTCGGTTTAGGGTACGGGTTAGGATTAGGGTACGTGTTAGGGTTAGGGTAGGGGTTAGGGTTAGGGTACGCGTTAGGGTTAGGGTAGTTATTAAACCTATCCCACTCTCTAGATACCCCTTAGCACGTAAAGGAATATTATTTGAGGGTCCAGCCATGGAGAAGAGTTTAGCCACTAGGATAAGATAAGGAACACACCCATTATAAAGAAATCACATTAGGATTCTCTTTTTAAGCTGTTCCTTAAAACACTAGTGCTTAGGAAATCTATTGGAGGCAGAAGCAGTCAAGGGTAGCGTAGGGTTAGGGTTAGGCTTAGGGTTAGGCTTAGAGTACGGCTTAGGGTTCAGGTTCGGGGAGGGTTTCGGGTACGGCGTAGGGTATGGGTTAGGGTTAGGGTTAGGGTTAGTGTTAGGGTTAGGGCTCGGGTTAGG
Source organism: Balaenoptera borealis (assembly GCF_965194805.1). Classification (NCBI taxonomy): domain Eukaryota; kingdom Metazoa; phylum Chordata; class Mammalia; order Artiodactyla; family Balaenopteridae; genus Balaenoptera; species Balaenoptera borealis. Next base: position 609,898 of record NW_028123874.1, read on the forward strand.
GTACGGTTAGGATTAGGGTACGTGTTAGGTTTAGGGTAGGGGTTAGGGTTAGGGTACGCGTTAGGGTTAGGGTAGTTAGTAAACCTATCCCACTCTCTAGATACCCCTTAGCACGTAAAGGAATATTATTTGGGGTTCCAGCAATGGAGAAGAATTTAGACACTAGGATAAGATAAGGAACACACCCATTATAAAGAAATCACATTAGGATTCTCTTTTTAAGCTGTTGCTTAAAACACTAGTGCTTAGGAAATCTATTGGAGGCAGAAGCAGTCAAGGGTAGCCTAGGGTTAGTGTTAGGCTTAGGGTTAGGCTTAGGGTACGGCTTAGGGTACGGGTTTGGGGAGGGGTTCAGGTACGGCGTAGGGTATGGGTTAGGGTTAGGGTTAGTGTTAGTGTTAGGGTTAGGGCTCGGTTTAGGGTACGGGTTAGGATTAGGGTACGTGTTAGTGTTAGGGTAGGGGTTAGGGTTAGAGTACGCATTAGGGTTAGGGTAGTTATTAAACCTATCCCACTCTCTAGATACCCCTTAGCACGTAAGGCAATATTATTTGGGGGTGCAGCCATGGAGAAGAGTTTAGACACTAGGATAAGATAAGGAACACACCCATTATAAAGAAATCACATTAGGATTCTCTTTTTAAGCTGTTCCTTAAAACACTAGTGCTTAGGAAATCTATTGGAGGCAGAAGCAGTCAAGGGTAGCCTAGTGTTAGGGTTAGGCTTAGGGTTAGGTTTAGGGTACGGCTTGGGGTATGGGTTCGGGGAGGTGTTCGTGTACGGCGTAGGGTATGGGTTAGGGTTAGGGTTTGGGTTAGTGTTAGGGTTAGGGCTCGGTTTAGGGTACGGGTTAGGATTAGGGTACGTGTTAGGGTTAGGGTAGGGGTTAGGGTTAGGTTACGCGTTAGGGCTAGGGTAGTTAGTAAACCTATCCCACTCTAGCTCCCCCTTAGCACGTAAAGGAATATTATTTGGGGGTCCAGCCATGGAGAAGAGTTTAGACACTAGGATAAGATAAGGAACACACCCATTATAAAGAAATCACTTTAGGATTCTCTTTTTAAGCTGTTCCTTAAAACACTACTGCTTAGGAAATCAATTGGAGGCAGAAGCAGTCAAGGGTAGCCTAGGGTTAGGGTTAGGCTTAGGGTTAGGCTTAGGGTACTACTTAGGGTACGGGTTCGGCGAGGGGTGCGGGTACGGCGTAGGGTATGGGTTAGGGTTAGGGTTAGGGTTAGTGTTAGGGTTAGGGCTCGGTTTAGGGTACGGGTTAGGATTAGGGTACGTGTTAGGGTTAGGGTAGGGGTTAGGGTTAGGGTACACGTTAGGGTTAGGGTAGTTATTAAACCTATCCCACTCTCTAGATACCCCTTAGCACGTAAAGGAATATTATTTGAGGGTCCAGCCATGGAGAAGAGTTTAGACACTAGGATAAGATAAGGAACACACCCATTATAAAGAAATCACATTAGGATTCTCTTTTTAAGCTGTTCCTTAAAACACTAGTGCTTAGGAAATCTATTGGAGGCAGAAGCAGTCAAGGGTAGCCTAGGATAAGGTTAGGCTTAGGGTGAGGCTTAGGGTACGGCTTAGGGTACGGGTTCGGGGAGGGGTGCGGGTACGGCGTAGGGTATGGGTTAGGGTTAGGGTTAGGGTTAGTGTTAGGGTTAGGGCTCGGTTTAGGGTACGGGTTAGGATTAGGGTACGTGTTAGTGTTAGGTTAGGGGTTAGGATTAGAGTACGCATTAGGGTTAGGGTAGTTATTAAACCTATCCCACTCTCTAGATACCCCTTAGCACGTAAGGCAATATTATTTAGGGGTGCAGCCATGGAGAAGAGTTTAGACACTAGGATAAGATAAGGAACACACCCATTATAAAGAAATCACATTAGGATTCTCTTTTTAAGCTGTTCCTTAAAACACTAGTGCTTAGGAAATCTATTGGAGGCAGAAGCAGTCAAGGGTAGCCTAGGGTTAGGGTTAGGCTTAGGGTTAGGTTTAGGGTACGGCTTGGGGTATGGGTTCGGGGAGGTGTTCGTGTACGGCGTAGGGTATGGGTTAGGGTTAGGGTTTGGGTTAGTGTTAGGGTTAGGGCTCGGTTTAGGGTACGGGTTAGGATTAGGGTACGTGTTAGGGTTAGGGTAGGGGTTAGGGTTAGGTTACGCGTTAGGGCTAGGGTAGTTAGTAAACCTATCCCACTCTCTAGCTCCCCCTTAGCACGTAAAGGAATATTATTTGGGGGTCCAGCCATGGAGAAGAGTTTAGACACTAGGATAAGATAAGGAACACACCCATTATAAAGAAATCACTTTAGGATTCTCTTTTTAAGCTGTTCCTTAGAACACTACTGCTTAGGAAATCAATTGGAGGCAGAAGCAGTCAAGGGTAGCCTAGGGTTAGGGTTAGGCTTAGGGTTAGGCTTAGGGTACGGCTTAGGGTACGGGTTCGGGGAGGGTTTCGGGTACGGCGTAGGGTATGGGTTAGGGTTAGGGTTAGTGTTAGGGTTAGGGCTCGGTTTAGGGTAGGGGTTAGGATTAGGGTACGTGTTAGGGTTAGGGTAGGGGTTAGGGTTAGGGTACGCGTTAGGGTTAGGGTAGTTATTAAACCTATCCCACTCTCTAGATACCCCTTAGCACGTAAAGGAATATTATTTGGGGGTCCAGCCATGGAGAAGAGTTTAGACACTAGGATAAGATAAGGAACACACCCATTATAAAGAAATCACATTAGGATTCTCTTTTTAAGCTGTTCCTTAAAACACTAGTGCTTAGGAAATCTATTGGAGGCAGAAGCAGTCAAGGGTAGCCTAGGGTTAGGGTTAGGCTTAGGGTTAGGCTTAGGGTACGGCTTAGGGTACGGGTTCGGGGACGGGTGCGGGTACGGCGTAGGGTATGGGTTAGGGTTAGGGTTAGGGTTAGTGTTAGGGTTAGGGCTCGGTTTAGGATACGGGTTAGGATTAGGGTACGTGTTAGGGTTAGGGTAGGGGTTAGGGTTAGGGTACGCGTTAGGGTTAGGGTAGTTATTAAACCTATCCCACTCTCTAGATACCCCTTAGCACGTAAAGGAATATTATTTGAGGGTCCAGCCATGGAGAAGAGTTTAGACACTAGGATAAGATAAGGAACACACCCATTATAAAGAAATCACATTAGGATTCTCTTTTTAAGCTGTTCCTTAAAACACTAGTGCTTAGGAAATCTATTGGAGGCAGAAGCAGTCAAGGGTAGCCTAGGATAAGTTTAGGCTTAGGGTGAGGCTTAGGGTACGGCTTAGGGTACGGGTTCGGGGAGGGTTTCGGGTACGGCGTAGGGTATGGGTTAGGGTTAGGGTTAGTGTTAGGGTTAGGGCTCGGTTTAGGGTACGGGTTAGGATTAGGGTACGTGTTAGGGTTAGGGTAGGGGTTAGGGTTAGGGTACGCGTTAGGGTTAGGGTAGTTATTAAACCTATCCCACTCTCTAGATACCCCTTAGCACGTAAAGGAATATTATTTGGGGGTCCAGCCATGGAGAAGAGTTTAGACACTAGGATAAGATAAGGAACACACCCATTATAAAGAAATCACTTTAGGATTCTCTTTTTAAGCTGTTCGTTAAAACACTAGTGCTTAGGAAATCTATTGGAGGCAGAAGCAGTCAAGGGTAGCCTAGGGTTAGGGTTAGGCTTAGGGTTAGGCTTAGGGTACGGCTTAGGGTACGGGTTCAGGGAGGGGTGCGGGTACGGCGTAGGGTATGGGTTAGGGTTAGGGTTAGGGTTAGTGTTAGGGTTAGGGCTCGGTTTAGGGTACGGGTTAGGATTAGGGTATGTGTTAGGGTTAGGGTAGGGGTTAGGGTTAGGGTACGCGTTAGGGTTAGGGTAGTTATTAAACCTATCCCAATCTCTAGATACCCCTTAGCACGTAAAGGAATATTATTTGAGGGTCCAGCCATGGAGAAGAGTTTAGACACTAGGATAAGATAAGGAACACACCCATTATAAAGAAATCACATTAGGATTCTCTTTTTAAGCTGTTTCTTAAAACACTAGTGCTTAGGAAATCTATTGGAGGCAGAAGCAGTCAAGGGTAGCCTAGGGTTACGGTTAGGCTTAGGGTTAGGCTTAGGGTACGGCTTAGGGTACGAGTTCGGGGAGGGTTTCGGGTACGGTGTAGGGTATGGGTTAGGGTTAGGGTTAGGGTTAGTGTTAGGGTTAGGGCTCGGTTTAGGGTAGGGGTTAGGATTAGGGTACGTGTTAGGGTTAGGGTAGGGGTTAGGGTTAGGGTACGCGTTAGGGTTAGGGTAGTTATTAAACCTATCCCACTCTCTAGATACCCCTTAGCACGTAAAGGAATATTATTTGGGGGTCCAGCCATGGAGAAGAGTTTAGACACTAGGATAAGATAAGGAACACACCCATTATAAAGAAATCACATTAGGATTCTCTTTTTAAGCTGTTCCTTAAAACACTAGTGCTTAGGAAATCTATTGGAGGCAGAAGCAGTCAAGGGTAGCCTAGGGTTAGGGTTAGGCTTAGGGTTAGGTTTAGGGTACGGCTTGGGGAATGGGTTCGGGGAGGGGTTCGGGTACGGCATAGGGTATGGGTTAGGGTTAGGGTTAGCGTTAGTGTTAGGGTTAGGGCTCGGTTTAGGGTACGGGTTAGGATTAGGGTACGTGTTAGGGTTAGGGTAGGGGTTAGGGTTAGGGTATGCGTTAGGGTTAGGGTAGTTATTAAACCTATCCCACTCTCTAGATACCCCTTAGCACGTAAAGGAATATTATTTGGGGGTCCAGCCATGGAGAAGAGTTTAGACACTAGGATAAGATAAGGAACACACCCATTATAAAGAAATCACATTAGGATTCTCTTTTTAAGCTGTTCCTTAAAACACTAGTTCTTAGGAAATCTATTGGAGGCAGAAGCAATCAAGGGTAGCCTAGGGTTAGGGTTAGGCTTAGGGTTCGGCTTAGGGTACGGGTTCGGGGAGGGGTGCGGGTACGGCGTAGGGTATGGGTTAGGGTTAGGGTTTGGGTTAGTTTTAGGGTTAGGGCTCGGTTTAGGGTACAGGTTAGTATTAGGGTACGTGTTAGGGTTAGGGTAGGGGTTAGGGTTAGGGTACGCGTTAGGGTTAGGGTAGTTAGTAAACCTATCCCACTCTCTAGATACCCCTTAGCACGTAAAGGAATATTATTTGAGGGTCCAGCCATGGAGAAGAGTTTAGACACTAGGATAAGATAAGGAACACACCCATTATAAAGAAATCACATTAGGATTCTCTTTTTAAGCTGTTGCTTAAAACACTAGTGCTTAGGAAATCTATTGGAGGCAGAAGCAGTCAAGGGTAGCCTAGGGTTAGGGTTAGGCTTAGGGTTAGGCTTAGGGTACGGCTTAGGGTACGGGTTCGGGGAGGGTTTCGGGTACGGCGTAGGGTATGGGTTAGGGTTAGGGTTAGGGTTAGTGTTAGGGTTAGGGCTCGGTTTAGGGTACGGTTAGGATTAGGGTACGTGTTAGGTTTAGGGTAGGGGTTAGGGTTAGGGTACGCGTTAGGGTTAGGGTAGTTAGTAAACCTATCCCACTCTCTAGATACCCCTTAGCACGTAAAGGAATATTATTTGGGGTTCCAGCCATGGAGAAGAATTTAGACACTAGGATAAGATAAGGAACACACCCATTATAAAGAAATCACATTAGGATTCTCTTTTTAAGCTGTTGCTTAAAACACTAGTGCTTAGGAAATCTATTGGAGGCAGAAGCAGTCAAGGGTAGCCTAGGGTTAGTGTTAGGCTTAAGGTTAGGCTTATGGTATGGCTTAGGGTACGGGTTTGCGGAGGGGTTCGGGTACAGCGTAGGGTATGTGTTAGGGTTAGGGTTAGTGTTAGTGTTAGGGTTAGGGCTCGGTTTAGGGTACGGGTTAGGATTAGGGTACGTGTTAGTGTTAGGGTAGGGGTTAGGGTTAGAGTACGCATTAGGGTTAGGGTAGTTATTAAACCTATCCCACTCTCTAGATACCCCTTAGCACGTAAGGCAATATTATTTGGGGGTGCAGCCATGGAGAAGAGTTTAGACACTAGGATAAGATAAGGAACACACCCATTATAAAGAAATCACATTAGGATTCTCTTTTTAAGCTGTTCCTTAAAACACTACTGCTTAGGAAATCAATTGGAGGCAGAAGCAGTCAAGGGTAGCCTAGGGTTAGTGTTAGGCTTAGGGTTAGGTTTAGGGTATGGCTTAGGGTACGGGTTCGGGGAGGGGTGCGGGTACGGCGTAGGGTATGGGTTAGGGTTAGGGTAAGGGTTAGTGTTAGGGTTAGGGCTCGGTTTAGGGTACAGGTTAGTATTAGGGTACGTGTTAGGGTTAGGGTAGGGGTTAGGGTTAGGGTACGCGTTAGGGTTAGGGTAGTTATTAAACCTATCCCACTCTCTAGATACCCCTTAGCACGTAAGGGAATATTATTTGGGGGTGCAGCCATGGAGAAGAGTTTAGACACTAGGATAAGGTAAGGAACACACCCATTATAAAGAAATCACATTAGGATTCTCTTTTTAAGCTGTTGCTTAAAACACTAGTGCTTAGGAAATCTATTGGAGGCAGAAGCAGTCAAGGGTAGCCTAGGGTTAGTGTTAGGCTTAGGGTTAGGCTTAGGGTACGGCTTAGGGTACGGGTTTGGGGAGGGGTTCAGGTACGGCGTAGGGTATGGGTTAGGGTTAGGGTTAGTGTTAGTGTTAGGGTTAGGGCTCGGTTTAGGGTACGGGTTAGGATTAGGGTACGTGTTAGTGTTAGGGTAGGGGTTAGGGTTAGAGTACGCATTAGGGTTAGCGTAGTTATTAAACCTATCCCACTCTCTAGATACCCCTTAGCACGTAAGGCAATATTATTTGGGGGTGCAGCCATGGAGAAGAGTTTAGACACTAGGATAAGATAAGGAACACACCCATTATAAAGAAATCACATTAGGATTCTCTTTTTAAGCTGTTCCTTAAAACACTAGTGCTTAGGAAATCTATTGGAGGCAGAAGCAGTCAAGGGTAGCCTAGGGTTAGGGTTAGGCTTAGGGTTAGGTTTAGGGTACGGCTTGGGGTATGGGTTCGGGGAGGTGTTCGTGTACGGTGTAGGGTATGGGTTAGGGTTAGGGTTTGGGTTAGTGTTAGGGTTAGGGCTCGGTTTAGGGTACGGGTTAGGATTAGGGTACGTGTTAGGGTTAGGGTAGGGGTTAGGGTTAGGGTACGCTTTAGGGTTAGGGTAGTTATTAAACCTATCCCACTCTCTAGATACCCCTTAGCACGTAAGGGAACATTATTTGGGGGTGCAGCCATGGAGAAGAGTTTAGACACTAGGATAAGGTAAGGAACACACCCATTATAAAGAAATCACATTAGGATTCTCTTTTTAAGCTGTTGCTTAAAACACTAGTGCTTAGGAAATCTATTGGAGGCAGAAGCAGTCAAGGGTAGCCTAGGGTTAGTGATAGGCTTAGGGTTAGGCTTAGGGTACGGCTTAGGGTACGGGTTTGGGGAGGGGTTCAGGTACGGCGTAGGGTATGGGTTAGGGTTAGGGTTAGTGTTAGTGTTAGGGTTAGGGCTCGGTTTAGGGTACGGGTTAGGATTAGGGTACGTGTTAGTGTTAGGGTAGGGGTTAGGGTTAGAGTACGCATTCGGGTTAGGGTAGTTATTAAACCTATCCCACTCTCTAGATACCCCTTAGCACGTAAGGCAATATTATTTGGGGGTGCAGCCATGGAGAAGAGTTTAGACACTAGGATAAGATAAGGAACACACCCATTATAAAGAAATCACATTAGGATTCTCTTTTTAAGCTGTTCCTTAAAACACTAGTGCTTAGGAAATCTATTGGAGGCAGAAGCAGTCAAGGGTAGCCTAGGGTTAGGGTTAGGCTTAGGGTTAGGTTTAGGGTACGGCTTGGGGTATGGGTTCGGGGAGGTGTTCGTGTACGGCGTAGGGTATGGGTTAGGGTTAGGGTTTGGGTTAGTGTTAGGGTTAGGGCTCGGTTTAGGGTACGGGTTAGGATTAGGGTACGTGTTAGGGTTAGGGTAGGGGTTAGGGTTAGGTTACGCGTTAGGGCTAGGGTAGTTAGTAAACCTATCCCACTCTCTAGCTCCCCCTTAGCACGTAAAGGAATATTATTTGGGGGTCCAGCCATGGAGAAGAGTTTAGACACTAGGATAAGATAAGGAACACACCCATTATAAAGAAATCACTTTAGGATTCTCTTTTTAAGCTGTTCCTTAAAACACTACTGCTTAGGAAATCAATTGGAGGCAGAAGCAGTCAAGGGTAGCCTAGGGTTAGGGTTAGGCTTAGGGTTAGGCTTAGGGTACGGCTTAGGGTACGGGTTCGGGGAGGGGTGCGGGTACGGCGTAGGGTATGGGTTAGGGTTAGGGTTAGGGTTAGTGTTAGGGTTAGGGCTCGGTTTAGGGTACGGGTTAGGATTAGGGTACGTGTTAGGGTTAGGGTAGGGGTTAGGGTTAGGGTACGCGTTAGGGTTAGGGTAGTTATTAAACCTATCCCACTCTCTAGATACCCCTTAGCACGTAAAGGAATATTATTTGAGGGTCCAGCCATGGAGAAGAGTTTAGACACTAGGATAAGATAAGGAACACACCCATTATAAAGAAATCACATTAGGATTCTCTTTTTAAGCTGTTGCTTAAAACACTAGTGCTTAGGAAATCTATTGGAGGCAGAAGCAGTCAAGGGTAGCCTAGGGTTAGTGTTAGGCTTAAGGTTAGGCTTATGGTATGGCTTAGGGTACGGGTTTGCGGAGGGGTTCGGGTACAGCGTAGGGTATGTGTTAGGGTTAGGGTTAGTGTTAGTGTTAGGGTTAGGGCTCGGTTTAGGGTACGGGTTAGGATTAGGGTACGTGTTAGTGTTAGGGTAGGGGTTAGGGTTAGAGTACGCATTAGGGTTAGGGTAGTTATTAAACCTATCCCACTCTCTAGATACCCCTTAGCACGTAAGGCAATATTATTTGGGGGTGCAGCCATGGAGAAGAGTTTAGACACTAGGATAAGATAAGGAACACACCCATTATAAAGAAATCACATTAGGATTCTCTTTTTAAGCTGTTCCTTAAAACACTACTGCTTAGGAAATCAATTGGAGGCAGAAGCAGTCAAGGGTAGCCTAGGGTTAGTGTTAGGCTTAGGGTTAGGTTTAGGGTATGGCTTAGGGTACGGGTTCGGGGAGGGGTGCGGGTACGGCGTAGGGTATGGGTTAGGGTTAGGGTAAGGGTTAGTGTTAGGGTTAGGGCTCGGTTTAGGGTACAGGTTAGTATTAGGGTACGTGTTAGGGTTAGGGTAGGGGTTAGGGTTAGGGTACGCGTTAGGGTTAGGGTAGTTATTAAACCTATCCCACTCTCTAGATACCCCTTAGCACGTAAGGGAATATTATTTGGGGGTGCAGCCATGGAGAAGAGTTTAGACACTAGGATAAGGTAAGGAACACACCCATTATAAAGAAATCACATTAGGATTCTCTTTTTAAGCTGTTGCTTAAAACACTAGTGCTTAGGAAATCTATTGGAGGCAGAAGCAGTCAAGGGTAGCCTAGGGTTAGTGTTAGGCTTAGGGTTAGGCTTAGGGTACGGCTTAGGGTACGGGTTTGGGGAGGGGTTCAGGTACGGCGTAGGGTATGGGTTAGGGTTAGGGTTAGTGTTAGTGTTAGGGTTAGGGCTCGGTTTAGGGTACGGGTTAGGATTAGGGTACGTGTTAGTGTTAGGGTAGGGGTTAGGGTTAGAGTACGCATTAGGGTTAGGGTAGTTATTAAACCTATCCCACTCTCTAGATACCCCTTAGCACGTAAGGCAATATTATTTGGGGGTGCAGCCATGGAGAAGAGTTTAGACACTAGGATAAGATAAGGAACACACCCATTATAAAGAAATCACATTAGGATTCTCTTTTTAAGCTGTTCCTTAAAACACTAGTGCTTAGGAAATCTATTGGAGGCAGAAGCAGTCAAGGGTAGCCTAGGGTTAGGGTTAGGCTTAGGGTTAGGTTTAGGGTACGGCTTGGGGTATGGGTTCGGGGAGGTGTTCGTGTACGGCGTAGGGTATGGGTTAGGGTTAGGGTTTGGGTTAGTGTTAGGGTTAGGGCTCGGTTTAGGGTACGGGTTAGGATTAGGGTACGTGTTAGGGTTAGGGTAGGGGTTAGGGTTAGGGTACGCTTTAGGGTTAGGGTAGTTATTAAACCTATCCCACTCTCTAGATACCCCTTAGCACGTAAGGGAATATTATTTGGGGGTGCAGCCATGGAGAAGAGTTTAGACACTAGGATAAGGTAAGGAACACACCCATTATAAAGAAATCACATTAGGATTCTCTTTTTAAGCTGTTGCTTAAAACACTAGTGCTTAGGAAATCTATTGGAGGCAGAAGCAGTCAAGGGTAGCCTAGGGTTAGTGTTAGGCTTAGGGTTAGGCTTAGGGTACGGCTTAGGGTACGGGTTTGGGGAGGGGTTCAGGTACGGCGTAGGGTATGGGTTAGGGTTAGGGTTAGTGTTAGTGTTAGGGTTAGGGCTCGGTTTAGGGTACGGGTTAGGATTAGGGTACGTGTTAGTGTTAGGGTAGGGGTTAGGGTTAGAGTACGCATTAGGGTTAGGGTAGTTATTAAACCTATCCCACTCTCTAGATACCCCTTAGCACGTAAGGCAATATTATTTGGGGGTGCAGCCATGGAGAAGAGTTTAGACACTAGGATAAGATAAGGAACACACCCATTATAAAGAAATCACATTAGGATTCTCTTTTTAAGCTGTTCCTTAAAACACTAGTGCTTAGGAAATCTATTGGAGGCAGAAGCAGTCAAGGGTAGCCTAGGGTTAGGGTTAGGCTTAGGGTTAGGTTTAGGGTACGGCTTGGGGTATGGGTTCGGGGAGGTGTTCGTGTACGGCGTAGGGTATGGGTTAGGGTTAGGGTTTCGGTTAGTGTTAGGGTTAGGGCTCGGTTTAGGGTACGGGTTAGGATTAGGGTACGTGTTAGGGTTAGGGTAGGGGTTAGGGTTAGGTTACGCGTTAGGGCTAGGGTAGTTAGTAAACCTATCCCACTCTCTAGCTCCCCCTTAGCACGTAAAGGAATATTATTTGGGGGTCCAGCCATGGAGAAGAGTTTAGACACTAGGATAAGATAAGGAACACACCCATTATAAAGAAATCACTTTAGGATTCTCTTTTTAAGCTGTTCCTTAAAACACTACTGCTTAGGAAATCAATTGGAGGCAGAAGCAGTCAAGGGTAGCCTAGGGTTAGGGTTAGGCTTAGGGTTAGGCTTAGGGTACGGCTTAGGGTACGGGTTCGGGGAGGGGTGCGGGTACGGCGTAGGGTATGGGTTAGGGTTAGGGTTAGGGTTAGTGTTAGGGTTAGGGCTCGGTTTAGGGTACGGGTTAGGATTAGGGTACGTGTTAGGGTTAGGGTAGGGGTTAGGGTTAGGGTACGCGTTAGGGTTAGGGTAGTTATTAAACCTATCCCACTCTCTAGATACCCCTTAGCACGTAAAGGAATATTATTTGAGGGTCCAGCCATGGAGAAGAGTTTAGACACTAGGATAAGATAAGGAACACACCCATTATAAAGAAATCACATTAGGATTCTCTTTTTAAGCTGTTCCTTAAAACACTAGTGCTTAGGAAATCTATTGGAGGCAGAAGCAGTCAAGGGTAGCCTAGGATAAGGTTAGGCTTAGGGTGAGGCTTAGGGTACGGCTTAGGGTACGGGTTCGGGGAGGGGTGCGGGTACGGCGTAGGGTATGGGTTAGGGTTAGGGTTAGGGTTAGTGTTAGGGTTAGGGCTCGGTTTAGGGTACGGGTTAGGATTAGGGTACGTGTTAGTGTTAGGTTAGGGGTTAGGATTAGAGTACGCATTAGGGTTAGGGTAGTTATTAAACCTATCCCACTCTCTAGATACCCCTTAGCACGTAAGGCAATATTATTTAGGGGTGCAGCCATGGAGAAGAGTTTAGACACTAGGATAAGATAAGGAACACACCCATTATAAAGAAATCACATTAGGATTCTCTTTTTAAGCTGTTCCTTAAAACACTAGTGCTTAGGAAATCTATTGGAGGCAGAAGCAGTCAAGGGTAGCCTAGGGTTAGGGTTAGGCATAGGGTTAGGTTTAGGGTACGGCTTGGGGTATGGGTTCGGGGAGGTGTTCGTGTACGGCGTAGGGTATGGGTTAGGGTTAGGGTTTGGGTTAGTGTTAGGGTTAGGGCTCGGTTTACGGTACGGGTTAGGATTAGGGTACGTGTTAGGGTTAGGGTAGGGGTTAGGGTTAGGTTACGCGTTAGGGCTAGGGTAGTTAGTAAACCTATCCCACTCTCTAGCTCCCCCTTAGCACGTAAAGGAATATTATTTGGGGGTCCAGCCATGGAGAAGAGTTTAGACACTAGGATAAGATAAGGAACACACCCATTATAAAGAAATCACTTTAGGATTCTCTTTTTAAGCTGTTCCTTAGAACACTACTGCTTAGGAAATCAATTGGAGGCAGAAGCAGTCAAGGGTAGCCTAGGGTTAGGGTTAGGCTTAGGGTTAGGTTTAGGGTATGGCTTAGGGTACGGGTTCGGGGAGGGGTGCGGGTACGGCGTAGGGTATGGGTTAGGGTTAGGGTTAGGGTTAGTGTTAGGTTTAGGGCTCGGTTTAGGGTACAGGTTAGGATTAGGGTACGTGTTAGGGTTAGGGTAGGGGTTAGGGTTAGGGTACGCGTTAGGGTTAGGGTAGTTATTAAACCTATCCCACTCTCTAGATACCCCTTAGCACGTAAGGGAATATTATTTGGGGGTGCAGCCATGGAGAAGAGTTTAGACACTAGGATAAGATAAGGAACACACCCATTATAAAGAAATCACATTAGGATTCTCTTTTTAAGCTGTTCCTTAAAACACTAGTGCTTAGGAAATCTATTGGAGGCAGAAGCAGTCAAGGGTAGCCTAGGGTTAGGGTTAGGCTTAGGGTTAGGCTTAGGGTACGGCTTAGGGTACGGGTTTGGGGAGGGGTTCAGGTACGGCGTAGGGTATGGGTTAGGGTTAGGGTTAGTGTTAGTGTTAGGGTTAGGGCTCGGTTTAGGGTACGGGTTAGGATTAGGGTACGTGTTAGTGTTAGGGTAGGGGTTAGGGTTAGAGTACGCATTAGGGTTAGGGTAGTTATTAAACCTATCCCACTCTCTAGATACCCCTTAGCACGTAAGGCAATATTATTTGGGGGTGCAGCCATGGAGAAGAGTTTAGACACTAGGATAAGATAAGGAACACACCCATTATAAAGAAATCACATTAGGATTCTCTTTTTAAGCTGTTTCTTAAAACACTAGTGCTTAGGAAATCTATTGGAGGCAGAAGCAGTCAAGGGTAGCCTAGGGTTAGGGTTAGGCTTAGTGTTAGGCTTAGGGTACGGCTTAGGGTACGAGTTCGGGGAGGGTTTCGGGTACGGCGTAGGGTATGGGTTAGGGTTAGGGTTAGGGTTAGTGTTAGGGTTAGGGCTCGGTTTAGGGTAGGGGTTAGGATTAGGGTACGTGTTAGGGTTAGGGTAGGGGTTAGGGTTAGGGTACGCGTTAGGGTTAGGGTAGTTATTAAACCTATCCCACTCTCTAGATACCCCTTAGCACGTAAAGGAATATTATTTGGGGGTCCAGCCATGGAGAAGAGTTTAGACACTAGGATAAGATAAGGAACACACCCATTATAAAGAAATCACTTTAGGATTCTCTTTTTAAGCTGTTCGTTAAAACACTAGTGCTTAGGAAATCTATTGGAGGCAGAAGCAGTCAAGGGTAGCCTAGGGTTAGGGTTAGGCTTAGGGTTAGGCTTAGGGTACGGCTTAGGGTACGGGTTCAGGGAGGGGTGCGGGTACGGCGTAGGGTATGGGTTAGGGTTAGGGTTAGGGTTAGTGTTAGGGTTAGGGCTCGGTTTAGGGTACGGGTTAGGATTAGGGTATGTGTTAGGGTTAGGGTAGGGGTTAGGGTTAGGGTACGCGTTAGGGTTAGGGTAGTTATTAAACCTATCCCAATCTCTAGATACCCCTTAGCACGTAAAGGAATATTATTTGAGGGTCCAGCCATGGAGAAGAGTTTAGACACTAGGATAAGATAAGGAACACACCCATTATAAAGAAATCACATTAGGATTCTCTTTTTAAGCTGTTTCTTAAAACACTAGTGCTTAGGAAATCTATTGGAGGCAGAAGCAGTCAAGGGTAGCCTAGGGTTACGGTTAGGCTTAGGGTTAGGCTTAGGGTACGGCTTAGGGTACGAGTTCGGGGAGGGTTTCGGGTACGGTGTAGGGTATGGGTTAGGGTTAGGGTTAGGGTTAGTGTTAGGGTTAGGGCTCGGTTTAGGGTAGGGGTTAGGATTAGGGTACGTGTTAGGGTTAGGGTAGGGGTTAGGGTTAGGGTACGCGTTAGGGTTAGGGTAGTTATTAAACCTATCCCACTCTCTAGATACCCCTTAGCACGTAAAGGAATATTATTTGGGGGTCCAGCCATGGAGAAGAGTTTAGACACTAGGATAAGATAAGGAACACACCCATTATAAAGAAATCACATTAGGATTCTCTTTTTAAGCTGTTCCTTAAAACACTAGTGCTTAAGAAATCTATTGGAGGCAGAAGCAGTCAAGGGTAGCCTAGGGTTAGGGTTAGGCTTAGGGTTAGGTTTAGGGTACGGCTTGGGGAATGGGTTCGGGGAGGGGTTCGGGTACGGCATAGGGTATGGGTTAGGGTTAGGGTTAGCGTTAGTGTTAGGGTTAGGGCTCGGTTTAGGGTACGGGTTAGGATTAGGGTACGTGTTAGGGTTAGGGTAGGGGTTAGGGTTAGGGTATGCGTTAGGGTTAGGGTAGTTATTAAACCTATCCCACTCTCTAGATACCCCTTAGCACGTAAAGGAATATTATTTGGGGGTCCAGCCATGGAGAAGAGTTTAGACACTAGGATAAGATAAGGAACACACCCATTATAAAGAAATCACATTAGGATTCTCTTTTTAAGCTGTTCCTTAAAACACTAGTTCTTAGGAAATCTATTGGAGGCAGAAGCAATCAAGGGTAGCCTAGGGTTAGGGTTAGGCTTAGGGTTCGGCTTAGGGTACGGGTTCGGGGAGGGGTGCGGGTACGGCGTAGGGTATGGGTTAGGGTTAGGGTTTGGGTTAGTTTTAGGGTTAGGGCTCGGTTTAGGGTACAGGTTAGTATTAGGGTACGTGTTAGGGTTAGGGTAGGGGTTAGGGTTAGGGTACGCGTTAGGGTTAGGGTAGTTATTAAACCTATCCCACTCTCTAGATACCCCTTAGCACGTAAAGGAATATTATTTGAGGGTCCAGCCATGGAGAAGAGTTTAGACACTAGGATAAGATAAGGAACACACCAATTATAAAGAAATCACATTAGGATTCTCTTTTTAAGCTGTTCCTTAAAACACTAGTGCTTAGGAAATCTATTGGAGGCAGAAGCAGTCAAGGGTAGCCTAGGGTTAGGGTTAGGCTTAGGGTTAGGCTTAGGGTACGGCTTAGGGTACGGGTTCGGGGAGGGTTTCGGGTACGGCGTAGGGTATGGGTTAGGGTTAGGGTTTGGGTTAGTGTTAGGGTTAGGGCTCGGTTTAGGGTACGGGTTAGGATTAGGGTACGTGTTAGGGTTAGGGTAGGGGTTAGTATTAGGGTACGTGTTAGGGTTAGGGTAGGGGTTAGGGTTAGGGTACGCGTTAGGGTTAGGGTAGTTATTAAACCTATCCCACTCTCTAGATACCCCTTAGCACGTAAAGGAATATTATTTGAGGGTCCAGCCATGGAGAAGAGTTTAGACACTAGGATAAGATAAGGAACACACCCATTATAAAGAAATCACATTAGGATTCTCTTTTTAAGCTGTTCCTTAAAACACTAGTGCTTAGGAAATCTATTGGAGGCAGAAGCAGTCAAGGGTAGCCTAGGGTTAGGGTTAGGCTTAGGGTTAGGCTTAGGGTACGGCTTAGGGTACGGGTTCGGGGAGGGTTTCGGGTACGGAGTAGGGTATGGGTTAGGGTTAGGGTTAGGGTTAGTGTTAGGTTTAGGGCTCGGTTTAGGGTACAGGTTAGGATTAGGGTACGTGTTAGGGATAGGGTAGGGGTTAGGGTTAGGGTACGCGTTAGGGTTAGGGTAGTTAGTAAACCTATCCCACTCTCTAGATACCCCTTAGCACGTAAGGGAATATTATTTGGGGGTGCAGCCATGGAGAAGAGTTTAGACACTAGGATAAGATAAGGAACACACCCATTATAAAGAAATCACATTAGGATTCTCTTTTTAAGCTGTTCCTTAAAACAGTAGTGCTTAGGAAATCTATTGGAGGCAGAAGCAGTCAAGGGTAGCCTAGGGTTAGGGTTAGGCTTAGGGTTAGGCTTAGGGTACGGCTTAGGGTACGGGTTCGGGGAGGGGTGCGGGTACGGCGTAGGGTATGGGTTAGGGTTAGGGTTAGGGTTAGTGTTAGGGTTAGGGCTCGGTTTAGGGTACGGGTTAGGATTAGGGTACGTGTTAGGGTTAGGGTAGGGGTTAGGGTTAGGGTACGCGTTAGGGTTAGGGTAGTTATTAAACCTATCCCACTCTCTAGATACCCCTTAGCACGTAAAGGAATATTATTTGAGGGTCCAGCCATGGAGAAGAGTTTAGACACTAGGATAAGATAAGGAACACACCCATTATAAAGAAATCACATTAGGATTCTCTTTTTAAGCTGTTGCTTAAAACACTAGTGCTTAGGAAATCTATTGGAGGCAGAAGCAGTCAAGGGTAGCCTAGGGTTAGTGTTAGGCTTAGGGTTAGGCTTAGGGTACGGCTTAGGGTACGGGTTTGGGGAGGGGTTCAGGTACGGCGTAGGGTATGGGTTAGGGTTAGGGTTAGTGTTAGTGTTAGGGTTAGGGCTCGGTTTAGGGTACGGGTTAGGATTAGGGTACGTGTTAGTGTTAGGGTAGGGGTTAGGGTTAGAGTACGCATTAGGGTTAGGGTAGTTATTAAACCTATCCCACTCTCTAGATACCCCTTAGCACGTAAGGCAATATTATTTGGGGGTGCAGCCATGGAGAAGAGTTTAGACACTAGGATAAGATAAGGAACACACCCATTATAAAGAAATCACATTAGGATTCTCTTTTTAAGCTGTTCCTTAAAACACTAGTGCTTAGGAAATCTATTGGAGGCAGAAGCAGTCAAGGGTAGCCTAGGGTTAGGGTTAGGCTTAGGGTTAGGCTTAGGGTACGGCTTAGGTTACGGGTTCGGGGAGGGGTGCGGGTACGGCGTAGGGTATGGGTTAGGTTTAGGGTTAGGGTTAGTGTTAGGGTTAGGGCTCGGTTTAGGGTACGGGTTAGGATTAGGGTACGTGTTAGGGTTAGGGTAGGGGTTAGGGTTAGGGTACGCGTTAGGGTTAGGGTAGTTATTAAACCTATCCCACTCTCTAGATACCCCTTAGCACGTAAAGGAATATTATTTGAGGGTCCAGCCATGGAGAAGAGTTTAGCCACTAGGATAAGATAAGGAACACACCCATTATAAAGAAATCACATTAGGATTCTCTTTTTAAGCTGTTCCTTAAAACACTAGTGCTTAGGAAATCTATTGGAGGCAGAAGCAGTCAAGGGTAGCGTAGGGTTAGGGTTAGGCTTAGGGTTAGGCTTAGAGTACGGCTTAGGGTTCAGGTTCGGGGAGGGTTTCGGGTACGGCGTAGGGTATGGGTTAGGGTTAGGGTTAGGGTTAGTGTTAGGGTTAGGGCTCGGGTTAGGGTACGGTTAGGATTAGGGTACGTGTTAGGTTTAGGGTAGGGGTTAGGGTTAGGGTACGCGTTAGGGTTAGGGTAGTTAGTAAACCTATCCCACTCTCTAGATACCCCTTAGCACGTAAAGGAATATTATTTGGGGTTCCAGCAATGGAGAAGAATTTAGACACTAGGATAAGATAAGGAACACACCCATTATAAAGAAATCACATTAGGATTCTCTTTTTAAGCTGTTGCTTAAAACACTAGTGCTTAGGAAATCTATTGGAGGCAGAAGCAGTCAAGGGTAGCCTAGGGTTAGTGTTAGGCTTAGGGTTAGGCTTAGGGTACGGCTTAGGGTACGGGTTTGGGGAGGGGTTCAGGTACGGCGTAGGGTATGGGTTAGGGTTAGGGTTAGTGTTAGTGTTAGGGTTAGGGCTCGGTTTAGGGTACGGGTTAGGATTAGGGTACGTGTTAGTGTTAGGGTAGGGGTTAGGGTTAGAGTACGCATTAGGGTTAGGGTAGTTATTAAACCTATCCCACTCTCTAGATACCCCTTAGCACGTAAGGCAATATTATTTGGGGGTGCAGCCATGGAGAAGAGTTTAGACACTAGGATAAGATAAGGAACACACCCATTATAAAGAAATCACATTAGGATTCTCTTTTTAAGCTGTTCCTTAAAACACTAGTGCTTAGGAAATCTATTGGAGGCAGAAGCAGTCAAGGGTAGCCTAGTGTTAGGGTTAGGCTTAGGGTTAGGTTTAGGGTACGGCTTGGGGTATGGGTTCGGGGAGGTGTTCGTGTACGGCGTAGGGTATGGGTTAGGGTTAGGGTTTGGGTTAGTGTTAGGGTTAGGGCTCGGTTTAGGGTACGGGTTAGGATTAGGGTACGTGTTAGGGTTAGGGTAGGGGTTAGGGTTAGGTTACGCGTTAGGGCTAGGGTAGTTAGTAAACCTATCCCACTCTAGCTCCCCCTTAGCACGTAAAGGAATATTATTTGGGGGTCCAGCCATGGAGAAGAGTTTAGACACTAGGATAAGATAAGGAACACACCCATTATAAAGAAATCACTTTAGGATTCTCTTTTTAAGCTGTTCCTTAAAACACTACTGCTTAGGAAATCAATTGGAGGCAGAAGCAGTCAAGGGTAGCCTAGGGTTAGGGTTAGGCTTAGGGTTAGGCTTAGGGTACTACTTAGGGTACGGGTTCGGCGAGGGGTGCGGGTACGGCGTAGGGTATGGGTTAGGGTTAGGGTTAGGGTTAGTGTTAGGGTTAGGGCTCGGTTTAGGGTACGGGTTAGGATTAGGGTACGTGTTAGGGTTAGGGTAGGGGTTAGGGTTAGGGTACACGTTAGGGTTAGGGTAGTTATTAAACCTATCCCACTCTCTAGATACCCCTTAGCACGTAAAGGAATATTATTTGAGGGTCCAGCCATGGAGAAGAGTTTAGACACTAGGATAAGATAAGGAACACACCCATTATAAAGAAATCACATTAGGATTCTCTTTTTAAGCTGTTCCTTAAAACACTAGTGCTTAGGAAATCTATTGGAGGCAGAAGCAGTCAAGGGTAGCCTAGGATAAGGTTAGGCTTAGGGTGAGGCTTAGGGTACGGCTTAGGGTACGGGTTCGGGGAGGGGTGCGGGTACGGCGTAGGGTATGGGTTAGGGTTAGGGTTAGGGTTAGTGTTAGGGTTAGGGCTCGGTTTAGGGTACGGGTTAGGATTAGGGTACGTGTTAGTGTTAGGTTAGGGGTTAGGATTAGAGTACGCATTAGGGTTAGGGTAGTTATTAAACCTATCCCACTCTCTAGATACCCCTTAGCACGTAAGGCAATATTATTTAGGGGTGCAGCCATGGAGAAGAGTTTAGACACTAGGATAAGATAAGGAACACACCCATTATAAAGAAATCACATTAGGATTCTCTTTTTAAGCTGTTCCTTAAAACACTAGTGCTTAGGAAATCTATTGGAGGCAGAAGCAGTCAAGGGTAGCCTAGGGTTAGGGTTAGGCTTAGGGTTAGGTTTAGGGTACGGCTTGGGGTATGGGTTCGGGGAGGTGTTCGTGTACGGCGTAGGGTATGGGTTAGGGTTAGGGTTTGGGTTAGTGTTAGGGTTAGGGCTCGGTTTAGGGTACGGGTTAGGATTAGGGTACGTGTTAGGGTTAGGGTAGGGGTTAGGGTTAGGTTACGCGTTAGGGCTAGGGTAGTTAGTAAACCTATCCCACTCTCTAGCTCCCCCTTAGCACGTAAAGGAATATTATTTGGGGGTCCAGCCATGGAGAAGAGTTTAGACACTAGGATAAGATAAGGAACACACCCATTATAAAGAAATCACTTTAGGATTCTCTTTTTAAGCTGTTCCTTAGAACACTACTGCTTAGGAAATCAATTGGAGGCAGAAGCAGTCAAGGGTAGCCTAGGGTTAGGGTTAGGCTTAGGGTTAGGCTTAGGGTACGGCTTAGGGTACGGGTTCGGGGAGGGTTTCGGGTACGGCGTAGGGTATGGGTTAGGGTTAGGGTTAGTGTTAGGGTTAGGGCTCGGTTTAGGGTAGGGGTTAGGATTAGGGTACGTGTTAGGGTTAGGGTAGGGGTTAGGGTTAGGGTACGCGTTAGGGTTAGGGTAGTTATTAAACCTATCCCACTCTCTAGATACCCCTTAGCACGTAAAGGAATATTATTTGGGGGTCCAGCCATGGAGAAGAGTTTAGACACTAGGATAAGATAAGGAACACACCCATTATAAAGAAATCACATTAGGATTCTCTTTTTAAGCTGTTCCTTAAAACACTAGTGCTTAGGAAATCTATTGGAGGCAGAAGCAGTCAAGGGTAGCCTAGGGTTAGGGTTAGGCTTAGGGTTAGGCTTAGGGTACGGCTTAGGGTACGGGTTCGGGGACGGGTGCGGGTACGGCGTAGGGTATGGGTTAGGGTTAGGGTTAGGGTTAGTGTTAGGGTTAGGGCTCGGTTTAGGATACGGGTTAGGATTAGGGTACGTGTTAGGGTTAGGGTAGGGGTTAGGGTTAGGGTACGCGTTAGGGTTAGGGTAGTTATTAAACCTATCCCACTCTCTAGATACCCCTTAGCACGTAAAGGAATATTATTTGAGGGTCCAGCCATGGAGAAGAGTTTAGACACTAGGATAAGATAAGGAACACACCCATTATAAAGAAATCACATTAGGATTCTCTTTTTAAGCTGTTCCTTAAAACACTAGTGCTTAGGAAATCTATTGGAGGCAGAAGCAGTCAAGGGTAGCCTAGGATAAGTTTAGGCTTAGGGTGAGGCTTAGGGTACGGCTTAGGGTACGGGTTCGGGGAGGGTTTCGGGTACGGCGTAGGGTATGGGTTAGGGTTAGGGTTAGTGTTAGGGTTAGGGCTCGGTTTAGGGTACGGGTTAGGATTAGGGTACGTGTTAGGGTTAGGGTAGGGGTTAGGGTTAGGGTACGCGTTAGGGTTAGGGTAGTTATTAAACCTATCCCACTCTCTAGATACCCCTTAGCACGTAAAGGAATATTATTTGGGGGTCCAGCCATGGAGAAGAGTTTAGACACTAGGATAAGATAAGGAACACACCCATTATAAAGAAATCACTTTAGGATTCTCTTTTTAAGCTGTTCGTTAAAACACTAGTGCTTAGGAAATCTATTGGAGGCAGAAGCAGTCAAGGGTAGCCTAGGGTTAGGGTTAGGCTTAGGGTTAGGCTTAGGGTACGGCTTAGGGTACGGGTTCAGGGAGGGGTGCGGGTACGGCGTAGGGTATGGGTTAGGGTTAGGGTTAGGGTTAGTGTTAGGGTTAGGGCTCGGTTTAGGGTACGGGTTAGGATTAGGGTATGTGTTAGGGTTAGGGTAGGGGTTAGGGTTAGGGTACGCGTTAGGGTTAGGGTAGTTATTAAACCTATCCCAATCTCTAGATACCCCTTAGCACGTAAAGGAATATTATTTGAGGGTCCAGCCATGGAGAAGAGTTTAGACACTAGGATAAGATAAGGAACACACCCATTATAAAGAAATCACATTAGGATTCTCTTTTTAAGCTGTTTCTTAAAACACTAGTGCTTAGGAAATCTATTGGAGGCAGAAGCAGTCAAGGGTAGCCTAGGGTTACGGTTAGGCTTAGGGTTAGGCTTAGGGTACGGCTTAGGGTACGAGTTCGGGGAGGGTTTCGGGTACGGTGTAGGGTATGGGTTAGGGTTAGGGTTAGGGTTAGTGTTAGGGTTAGGGCTCGGTTTAGGGTAGGGGTTAGGATTAGGGTACGTGTTAGGGTTAGGGTAGGGGTTAGGGTTAGGGTACGCGTTAGGGTTAGGGTAGTTATTAAACCTATCCCACTCTCTAGATACCCCTTAGCACGTAAAGGAATATTATTTGGGGGTCCAGCCATGGAGAAGAGTTTAGACACTAGGATAAGATAAGGAACACACCCATTATAAAGAAATCACATTAGGATTCTCTTTTTAAGCTGTTCCTTAAAACACTAGTGCTTAGGAAATCTATTGGAGGCAGAAGCAGTCAAGGGTAGCCTAGGGTTAGGGTTAGGCTTAGGGTTAGGTTTAGGGTACGGCTTGGGGAATGGGTTCGGGGAGGGGTTCGGGTACGGCATAGGGTATGGGTTAGGGTTAGGGTTAGCGTTAGTGTTAGGGTTAGGGCTCGGTTTAGGGTACGGGTTAGGATTAGGGTACGTGTTAGGGTTAGGGTAGGGGTTAGGGTTAGGGTATGCGTTAGGGTTAGGGTAGTTATTAAACCTATCCCACTCTCTAGATACCCCTTAGCACGTAAAGGAATATTATTTGGGGGTCCAGCCATGGAGAAGAGTTTAGACACTAGGATAAGATAAGGAACACACCCATTATAAAGAAATCACATTAGGATTCTCTTTTTAAGCTGTTCCTTAAAACACTAGTTCTTAGGAAATCTATTGGAGGCAGAAGCAATCAAGGGTAGCCTAGGGTTAGGGTTAGGCTTAGGGTTCGGCTTAGGGTACGGGTTCGGGGAGGGGTGCGGGTACGGCGTAGGGTATGGGTTAGGGTTAGGGTTTGGGTTAGTTTTAGGGTTAGGGCTCGGTTTAGGGTACAGGTTAGTATTAGGGTACGTGTTAGGGTTAGGGTAGGGGTTAGGGTTAGGGTACGCGTTAGGGTTAGGGTAGTTAGTAAACCTATCCCACTCTCTAGATACCCCTTAGCACGTAAAGGAATATTATTTGAGGGTCCAGCCATGGAGAAGAGTTTAGACACTAGGATAAGATAAGGAACACACCCATTATAAAGAAATCACATTAGGATTCTCTTTTTAAGCTGTTGCTTAAAACACTAGTGCTTAGGAAATCTATTGGAGGCAGAAGCAGTCAAGGGTAGCCTAGGGTTAGGGTTAGGCTTAGGGTTAGGCTTAGGGTACGGCTTAGGGTACGGGTTCGGGGAGGGTTTCGGGTACGGCGTAGGGTATGGGTTAGGGTTAGGGTTAGGGTTAGTGTTAGGGTTAGGGCTCGGTTTAGGGTACGGTTAGGATTAGGGTACGTGTTAGGTTTAGGGTAGGGGTTAGGGTTAGGGTACGCGTTAGGGTTAGGGTAGTTAGTAAACCTATCCCACTCTCTAGATACCCCTTAGCACGTAAAGGAATATTATTTGGGGTTCCAGCCATGGAGAAGAATTTAGACACTAGGATAAGATAAGGAACACACCCATTATAAAGAAATCACATTAGGATTCTCTTTTTAAGCTGTTGCTTAAAACACTAGTGCTTAGGAAATCTATTGGAGGCAGAAGCAGTCAAGGGTAGCCTAGGGTTAGTGTTAGGCTTAAGGTTAGGCTTATGGTATGGCTTAGGGTACGGGTTTGCGGAGGGGTTCGGGTACAGCGTAGGGTATGTGTTAGGGTTAGGGTTAGTGTTAGTGTTAGGGTTAGGGCTCGGTTTAGGGTACGGGTTAGGATTAGGGTACGTGTTAGTGTTAGGGTAGGGGTTAGGGTTAGAGTACGCATTAGGGTTAGGGTAGTTATTAAACCTATCCCACTCTCTAGATACCCCTTAGCACGTAAGGCAATATTATTTGGGGGTGCAGCCATGGAGAAGAGTTTAGACACTAGGATAAGATAAGGAACACACCCATTATAAAGAAATCACATTAGGATTCTCTTTTTAAGCTGTTCCTTAAAACACTACTGCTTAGGAAATCAATTGGAGGCAGAAGCAGTCAAGGGTAGCCTAGGGTTAGTGTTAGGCTTAGGGTTAGGTTTAGGGTATGGCTTAGGGTACGGGTTCGGGGAGGGGTGCGGGTACGGCGTAGGGTATGGGTTAGGGTTAGGGTAAGGGTTAGTGTTAGGGTTAGGGCTCGGTTTAGGGTACAGGTTAGTATTAGGGTACGTGTTAGGGTTAGGGTAGGGGTTAGGGTTAGGGTACGCGTTAGGGTTAGGGTAGTTATTAAACCTATCCCACTCTCTAGATACCCCTTAGCACGTAAGGGAATATTATTTGGGGGTGCAGCCATGGAGAAGAGTTTAGACACTAGGATAAGGTAAGGAACACACCCATTATAAAGAAATCACATTAGGATTCTCTTTTTAAGCTGTTGCTTAAAACACTAGTGCTTAGGAAATCTATTGGAGGCAGAAGCAGTCAAGGGTAGCCTAGGGTTAGTGTTAGGCTTAGGGTTAGGCTTAGGGTACGGCTTAGGGTACGGGTTTGGGGAGGGGTTCAGGTACGGCGTAGGGTATGGGTTAGGGTTAGGGTTAGTGTTAGTGTTAGGGTTAGGGCTCGGTTTAGGGTACGGGTTAGGATTAGGGTACGTGTTAGTGTTAGGGTAGGGGTTAGGGTTAGAGTACGCATTAGGGTTAGGGTAGTTATTAAACCTATCCCACTCTCTAGATACCCCTTAGCACGTAAGGCAATATTATTTGGGGGTGCAGCCATGGAGAAGAGTTTAGACACTAGGATAAGATAAGGAACACACCCATTATAAAGAAATCACATTAGGATTCTCTTTTTAAGCTGTTCCTTAAAACACTAGTGCTTAGGAAATCTATTGGAGGCAGAAGCAGTCAAGGGTAGCCTAGGGTTAGGGTTAGGCTTAGGGTTAGGTTTAGGGTACGGCTTGGGGTATGGGTTCGGGGAGGTGTTCGTGTACGGCGTAGGGTATGGGTTAGGGTTAGGGTTTGGGTTAGTGTTAGGGTTAGGGCTCGGTTTAGGGTACGGGTTAGGATTAGGGTACGTGTTAGGGTTAGGGTAGGGGTTAGGGTTAGGGTACGCTTTAGGGTTAGGGTAGTTATTAAACCTATCCCACTCTCTAGATACCCCTTAGCACGTAAGGGAATATTATTTGGGGGTGCAGCCATGGAGAAGAGTTTAGACACTAGGATAAGGTAAGGAACACACCCATTATAAAGAAATCACATTAGGATTCTCTTTTTAAGCTGTTGCTTAAAACACTAGTGCTTAGGAAATCTATTGGAGGCAGAAGCAGTCAAGGGTAGCCTAGGGTTAGTGTTAGGCTTAGGGTTAGGCTTAGGGTACGGCTTAGGGTACGGGTTTGGGGAGGGGTTCAGGTACGGCGTAGGGTATGGGTTAGGGTTAGGGTTAGTGTTAGTGTTAGGGTTAGGGCTCGGTTTAGGGTACGGGTTAGGATTAGGGTACGTGTTAGTGTTAGGGTAGGGGTTAGGGTTAGAGTACGCATTAGGGTTAGGGTAGTTATTAAACCTATCCCACTCTCTAGATACCCCTTAGCACGTAAGGCAATATTATTTGGGGGTGCAGCCATGGAGAAGAGTTTAGACACTAGGATAAGATAAGGAACACACCCATTATAAAGAAATCACATTAGGATTCTCTTTTTAAGCTGTTCCTTAAAACACTAGTGCTTAGGAAATCTATTGGAGGCAGAAGCAGTCAAGGGTAGCCTAGGGTTAGGGTTAGGCTTAGGGTTAGGTTTAGGGTACGGCTTGGGGTATGGGTTCGGGGAGGTGTTCGTGTACGGCGTAGGGTATGGGTTAGGGTTAGGGTTTCGGTTAGTGTTAGGGTTAGGGCTCGGTTTAGGGTACGGGTTAGGATTAGGGTACGTGTTAGGGTTAGGGTAGGGGTTAGGGTTAGGTTACGCGTTAGGGCTAGGGTAGTTAGTAAACCTATCCCACTCTCTAGCTCCCCCTTAGCACGTAAAGGAATATTATTTGGGGGTCCAGCCATGGAGAAGAGTTTAGACACTAGGATAAGATAAGGAACACACCCATTATAAAGAAATCACTTTAGGATTCTCTTTTTAAGCTGTTCCTTAAAACACTACTGCTTAGGAAATCAATTGGAGGCAGAAGCAGTCAAGGGTAGCCTAGGGTTAGGGTTAGGCTTAGGGTTAGGCTTAGGGTACGGCTTAGGGTACGGGTTCGGGGAGGTGTGCGGGTACGGCGTAGGGTATGGGTTAGGGTTAGGGTTAGGGTTAGTGTTAGGGTTAGGGCTCGGTTTAGGGTACGGGTTAGGATTAGGGTACGTGTTAGGGTTAGGGTAGGGGTTAGGGTTAGGGTACGCGTTAGGGTTAGGGTAGTTATTAAACCTATCCCACTCTCTAGATACCCCTTAGCACGTAAAGGAATATTATTTGAGGGTCCAGCCATGGAGAAGAGTTTAGACACTAGGATAAGATAAGGAACACACCCATTATAAAGAAATCACATTAGGATTCTCTTTTTAAGCTGTTCCTTAAAACACTAGTGCTTAGGAAATCTATTGGAGGCAGAAGCAGTCAAGGGTAGCCTAGGATAAGGTTAGGCTTAGGGTGAGGCTTAGGGTACGGCTTAGGGTACGGGTTCGGGGAGGGGTGCGGGTACGGCGTAGGGTATGGGTTAGGGTTAGGGTTAGGGTTAGTGTTAGGGTTAGGGCTCGGTTTAGGGTACGGGTTAGGATTAGGGTACGTGTTAGTGTTAGGTTAGGGGTTAGGATTAGAGTACGCATTAGGGTTAGGGTAGTTATTAAACCTATCCCACTCTCTAGATACCCCTTAGCACGTAAGGCAATATTATTTGGGGGTGCAGCCATGGAGAAGAGTTTAGACACTAGGATAAGATAAGGAACACACCCATTATAAAGAAATCACATTAGGATTCTCTTTTTAAGCTGTTCCTTAAAACACTAGTGCTTAGGAAATCTATTGGAGGCAGAAGCAGTCAAGGGTAGCCTAGGGTTAGGGTTAGGCTTAGGGTTAGGTTTAGGGTACGGCTTGGGGTATGGGTTCGGGGAGGTGTTCGTGTACGGCGTAGGGTATGGGTTAGGGTTAGGGTTTGGGTTAGTGTTAGGGTTAGGGCTCGGTTTAGGGTACGGGTTAGGATTAGGGTACGTGTTAGGGTTAGGGTAGGGGTTAGGGTTAGGTTACGCGTTAGGGCTAGGGTAGTTAGTAAACCTATCCCACTCTCTAGCTCCCCCTTAGCACGTAAAGGAATATTATTTGGGGGTCCAGCCATGGAGAAGAGTTTAGACACTAGGATAAGATAAGGAACACACCCATTATAAAGAAATCACTTTAGGATTCTCTTTTTAAGCTGTTCCTTAAAACACTACTGCTTAGGAAATCAATTGGAGGCAGAAGCAGTCAAGGGTAGCCTAGGGTTAGGGTTAGGCTTAGGGTTAGGTTTAGGGTATGGCTTAGGGTACGGGTTCGGGGAGGGGTGCGGGTACGGCGTAGGGTATGGGTTAGGGTTAGGGTTAGGGTTAGTGTTAGGTTTAGGGCTCGGTTTAGGGTACAGGTTAGGATTAGGGTACGTGTTAGGGTTAGGGTAGGGGTTAGGGTTAGGGTACGCGTTAGGGTTAGGGTAGTTATTAAACCTATCCCACTCTCTAGATACCCCTTAGCACGTAAGGGAATATTATTTGGGGGTGCAGCCATGGAGAAGAGTTTAGACACTAGGATAAGATAAGGAACACACCCATTATAAAGAAATCACATTAGGATTCTCTTTTTAAGCTGTTCCTTAAAACACTAGTGCTTAGGAAATCTATTGGAGGCAGAAGCAGTCAAGGGTAGCCTAGGGTTAGGGTTAGGCTTAGGGTTAGGCTTAGGGTACGGCTTAGGGTACGGGTTTGGGGAGGGGTTCAGGTACGGCGTAGGGTATGGGTTAGGGTTAGGGTTAGTGTTAGTGTTACGGTTAGGGCTCGGTTTAGGGTACGGGTTAGGATTAGGGTACGTGTTAGTGTTAGGGTAGGGGTTAGGGTTAGAGTACGCATTAGGGTTAGGGTAGTTATTAAACCTATCCCACTCTCTAGATACCCCTTAGCACGTAAGGCAATATTATTTGGGGGTGCAACCATGGAGAAGAGTTTAGACACTAGGATAAGATAAGGAACACACCCATTATAAAGAAATCACATTAGGATTCTCTTTTTAAGCTGTTCCTTAAAACACTAGTGCTTAGGAAATCTATTGGAGGCAGAAGCAGTCAAGGGTAGCGTAGGGTTAGGGTTAGGCTTAGGGTTAGGCTTAGAGTACGGCTTAGGGTTCAGGTTCGGGGAGGGTTTCGGGTACGGCGTAGGGTATGGGTTAGGGTTAGGGTTAGGGTTAGTGTTAGGGTTAGGGCTCGGTTTAGGGTACGGTTAGGATTAGGGTACGTGTTAGGGTTAGGGTAGGGGTTAGGGTTAGGGTACGCGTTAGGGTTAGGGTAGTTAGTAAACCTATCCCACTCTCTAGATACCCCTTAGCACGTAAAGGAATATTATTTGGGGTTCCAGCAATGGAGAAGAATTTAGACACTAGGATAAGATAAGGAACACACCCATTATAAAGAAATCACATTAGGATTCTCTTTTTAAGCTGTTGCTTAAAACACTAGTGCTTAGGAAATCTATTGGAGGGAGAAGCAGTCAAGGGTAGCCTAGGGTTAGTGTTAGGCTTAGGGTTAGGCTTAGGGTACGGCTTAGGGTACGGGTTTGGGGAGGGGTTCAGGTACGGCGTAGGGTATGGGTTAGGGTTAGGGTTAGTGTTAGTGTTAGGGTTAGGGCTCGGTTTAGGGTACGGGTTAGGATTAGGGTACATGTTAGGGTTAGGGTAGGGGTTAGGGTGGGTACGCGTTAGGGTTAGGGTAGTTATTAAACCTATCCCACTCTCTAGATACCCCTTAGCACGTAAAGGAATATTATTTGGGGGTGCAGCCATGGAGAAGAGTTTAGACACTAGGATAAGATAAGGAACACACCCATTATAAAGAAATCACTTTAGGATTCTCTTTTTAAGCTGTTCTTAAAACACTAGTGCTTAGGAAATCTATTGGAGGCAGAAGCAGTCAAGGGTAGCCTAGGGTAAGTGTTAGGCTTAGGGTTAGGGTTAGGGTACGGCTTGGGGTATGGGTTCGGGGAGGTGTTCGTGTACGGCGTAGGGTATGGGTTAGGGTTAGGGTTTGGGTTAGTGTTAGGGTTAGGGCTCGGTTTAGGGTACGGGTTAGGATTAGGGTACGTGTTAGGGTTAGGGGAGGGGTTAGGGTTAGGTTACGCGTTAGGGCTAGGGTAGTTAGTAAACCTATCCCACTCTCTAGATCCCCCTTAGCACGTAAAGGAATATTATTTGGGGGTCCAGCCATGGAGAAGTGTTTAGACACTAGGATAAGAAAAGGAACACACCCATTATAAAGAAATCACATTAGGATTCTCTTTTTAAGCTGTTCCTTAAAACACTACTGCTTAGGAAATCAATTGGAGGCAGAAGCAGTCAAGGGTAGCCTAGGGTTAGGGTTAGGCTTAGGGTTAGGTTTAGGGTATGGCTTAGGGTACGGGTTCGGGGAGGGGTGCGGGTACGGCGTAGGGTATGGGTTAGGGTTAGGGTTAGGGTTAGTGTTAGGGTTAGGGCTCGGTTTAGGGTACAGGTTAGTATTAGGGTACGTGTTAGGGTTAGGGTAGGGGTTAGGGTTAGGGTACGCGTTAGGGTTAGGGTAGTTATTAAACCTATCCCACTCTCTAGATACCCCTTAGCACGTAAGGGAATATTATTTGGGGGTGCAGCCATGGAGAAGAGTTTAGACACTAGGATAAGGTAAGGAACACACCCATTATAAAGAAATCACATTAGGATTCTCTTTTTAAGCTGTTCCTTAAAACAGTAGAGCTTAGGAAATCTATTGGAGGCAGAAGCAGTCAAGCGTAGCCTAGGGTTAGGGTTAGGCTTAGGGTTAGGCTTAGGGTACGGCTTAGGTTACGGGTTCGGGGAGGGGTGCGGGTACGGCGTAGGGTATGGGTTAGGGTTAGGGTTAGTGTTAGGGTTAGGGCTCGGTTTAGGGTACGGGTTAGGATTAGGGTACGTTTTAGGGTTAGGGTAGGGGTTAGGGTTAGGGTACGCGTTAGGGTTAGGGTAGTTATTAAACCTATCCCACTCTCTAGATACCCCTTAGCACGTAAAGGAATATTATTTGAGGGTCCAGCCATGGAGAAGAGTTTAGACACTAGGATAAGATAAGGAACACACCCATTATAAAGAAATCACATTAGGATTCTCTTTTTAAGCTGTTCCTTAAAACACTAGTGCTTAGGAAATCTATTGGAGGCAGAAGCAGTCAAGGGTAGCGTAGGGTTAGGGTTAGGCTTAGGGTTAGGCTTAGGGTACGGCTTAGGGTACGGGTTCGGGGAGGGTTTCGGGTACGGCGTAGGGTATGGGTTAGGGTTAGGGTTAGGGTTAGTGTTAGGGTTAGGGCTCGGTTTAGGGTACGGTTAGGATTAGGGTACGTGTTAGTGTTAGGGTAGGGGTTAGGGTTAGAGTACGCATTAGGGTTAGGGTAGTTATTAAACCTATCCCACTCTCTAGATACCCCTTAGCACGTAAGGCAATATTATTTGGGGGTGCAGCCATGGAGAAGAGTTTAGACACTAGGATAAGATAAGGAACACACCCATTATAAAGAAATCACATTAGGATTCTCTTTTTAAGCTGTTCGTTAAAACACTAGTGCTTAGGAAATCTATTGGAGGCAGAAGCAGTCAAGGGTAGCCTAGGGTTAGGGTTAGGCTTAGGGTTAGGCTTAGGGTACGGCTTAGGGTACGGGTTCAGGGAGGGGTGCGGGTACGGCGTAGGGTATGGGTTAGGGTTAGGGTTAGGGTTAGTGTTAGGGTTAGGGCTCGGTTTAGGGTACGGGTTAGGATTAGGGTATGTGTTAGGGTTAGGGTAGGGGTTAGGGTTAGGGTACGTGTTAGGGTTAGGGTAGTTATTAAACCTATCCCACTCTCTAGATACCCCTTAGCACGTAAAGGAATATTATTTGAGGGTCCAGCCATGGAGAAAAGTTTAGACACTAGGATAAGATAAGGAACACACCCATTATAAAGAAATCACATTAGGATTCTCTTTTTAAGCTGTTTCTTAAAACACTAGTGCTTAGGAAATCTATTGGAGGCAGAAGCAGTCAAGGGTAGCCTAGGGTTAGGGTTAGGCTTAGGGTTAGGCTTAGGGTACAGCTTAGGGTACGAGTTCGGGGAGGGTTTCGGGTACGGCGTAGGGTATGGGTTAGGGTTAGGGTTAGGGTTAGTGTTAGGGTTAGGGCTCGGTTTAGGGTAGGGGTTAGGATTAGGGTACGTGTTAGGGTTAGGGTAGGGGTTAGGGTTAGGGTACGCGTTAGGGTTAGGGTAGTTATTAAACCTATCCCACTCTCTAGATACCCCTTAGCACGTAAAGGAATATTATTTGGGGGTCCAGCCATGGAGAAGAGTTTAGACACTAGGATAAGATAAGGAACACACCCATTATAAAGAAATCACATTAGGATTCTCTTTTTAAGCTGTTCCTTAAAACACTAGTGCTTAGGAAATCTATTGGAGGCAGAAGCAGTCAAGGGTAGCCTAGGGTTAGGGTTAGGCTTAGGGTTAGGCTTAGGGTACGGCTTAGGGTACGGGTTCGGGGAGGGGTGCGGGTACGGCGTAGGGTATGGGTTAGGGTTAGGGTTAGGGTTAGTGTTAGGGTTAGGGCTCGGTTTAGGGTACGGGTTAGGATTAGGGTACGTGTTAGGGTTAGGGTAGGGGTTAGGGTTAGGGTACGCGTTAGGGTTAGGGTAGTTATTAAACCTATCCCACTCTCTAGATACCCCTTAGCACGTAAAGGAATATTATTTGAGGGTCCAGCCATGGAGAAGAGTTTAGACACTAGGATAAGACAAGGAACACACCCATTATAAAGAAATCACATTAGGATTCTCTTTTTAAGCTGTTCCTTAAAACACTAGTGCTTAGGAAATCTACTGGAGGCAGAAGCAGTCAAGGGTAGCCTAGGATAAGGTTAGGCTTAGGGTGAGGCTTAGGGTACGGCTTAGGGTACGGGTTCGGGGAGGGTTTCGGGTACGGCGTAGGGTATGGGTTAGGGTTAGGGTTAGTGTTAGGGTTAGGGCTCGGTTTAGGGTACGGGTTAGGATTAGGGTACGTGTTAGGGTTAGGGTAGGGGTTAGGGTTAGGGTACGCGTTAGGGTTAGGGTAGTTATTAAACCTATCCCACTCTCTAGATACCCCTTAGCACGTAAAGGAATATTATTTGGGGGTCCAGCCATGGAGAAGAGTTTAGACACTAGGATAAGATAAGGAACACACCCATTATAAAGAAATCACTTTAGGATTCTCTTTTTAAGCTGTTCCTTAAAACACTAGTGCTTAGGAAATCTATTGGAGGCAGAAGCAGTCAAGGGTAGCCTAGGGTTAGGGTTAGGCTTAGGGTTAGGCTTAGGGTACGGCTTAGGGTACGGGTTCGGGGAGGGTTTCGGGTACGGCGTAGGGTATGGGTTAGGGTTAGGGTTAGGGTTAGTGTTAGGGTTAGGGCTCGGTTTAAGGTACGGGTTAGGATTAGGGTACGTGTTAGGGTTAGGGTAGGGGTTAGGGTTAGGGTACGCGTTAGGGTTAGGGTAGTTATTAAACCTATCCCACTCTCTAGATACCCCTTAGCACGTAAAGGAATATTATTTGGGGGTCCAGCCATGGAGAAGAGTTTAGACACTAGGATAAGATAAGGAACACACCCATTATAAAGAAATCACATTAGGATTCTCTTTTTAAGCTGTTGCTTAAAACACTAGTGCTTAGGAAATCTATTGGAGGCAGAAGCAGTCAAGGGTAGCCTAGGGTTAGGGTTAGGCTTAGGGTTAGGCTTAGGGTACGGCTTAGGGTACGGGTTCGGGGAGGGTTTCGGGTACGGCGTAGGGTATGGGTTAGGGTTAGGGTTAGGGTTAGTGTTAGGGTTAGGGCTCGGTTTAGGGTACGGTTAGGATTAGGGTACGTGTTAGGTTTAGGGTAGGGGTTAGGGTTAGGGTACGCGTTAGGGTTAGGGTAGTTAGTAAACCTATCCCACTCTCTAGATACCCCTTAGCACGTAAAGGAATATTATTTGGGGTTCCAGCCATGGAGAAGAATTTAGACACTAGGATAAGATAAGGAACACACTCATTATAAAGAAATCACATTAGGATTCTCTTTTTAAGCTGTTGCTTAAAACACTAGTGCTTAGGAAATCTATTGGAGGCAGAAGCAGTCAAGGGTAGCCTAGGGTTAGTGTTAGGCTTAAGGTTAGGCTTATGGTATGGCTTAGGGTACGGGTTTGGGGAGGGGTTCGGGTACAGCGTAGGGTATGTGTTAGGGTTAGGGTTAGTGTTAGTGTTAGGGTTAGGGCTCGGTTTAGGGTACGGGTTAGGATTAGGGTACGTGTTAGTGTTAGGGTAGGGGTTAGGGTTAGAGTACGCATTAGGGTTAGGGTAGTTATTAAACCTATCCCACTCTCTAGATACCCCTTAGCACGTAAGGCAATATTATTTGGGGGTGCAGCCATGGAGAAGAGTTTAGACACTAGGATAAGATAAGGAACACACCCATTATAAAGAAATCACATTAGGATTCTCTTTTTAAGCTGTTGCTTAAAACACTAGTGCTTAGGAAATCTATTGGAGGCAGAAGCAGTCAAGGGTAGCCTAGGGTTAGGGTTAGGCTTAGGGTTAGGCTTAGGGTATGGCTTAGGGTACGGGTTCGGGGAGGGTTTCGGGTACGGCGTAGGGTATGGGTTAGGGTTAGGGTTAGGGTTAGGGCTCGGTTTAGGGTACGGGTTAGGATTAGGGTACATGTTAGGGTTAGGGTAGGGGTTAGGGTGGGTACGCGTTAGGGTTAGGGTAGTTATTAAACCTATCCCACTCTCTAGATACCCCTTAGCACGTAAAGGAATATTATTTGGGGGTGCAGCCATGGAGAAGAGTTTAGACACTAGGATAAGATAAGGAACACACCCATTATAAAGAAATCACTTTAGGATTCTCTTTTTAAGCTGTTCTTAAAACACTAGTGCTTAGGAAATCTATTGGAGGCAGAAGCAGTCAAGGGTAGCCTAGGGTAAGGGTTAGGCTTAGGGTTAGGGTTAGGGTACGGCTTGGGGTATGGGTTCGGGGAGGTGTTCGTGTACGGCGTAGGGTATGGGTTAGGGTTAGGGTTTGGGTTAGTGTTAGGGTTAGGGCTCGGTTTAGGGTACGGGTTAGGATTAGGGTACGTGTTAGGGTTAGGGGAGGGGTTAGGGTTAGGTTACGTGTTAGGGCTAGGGTAGTTAGTAAACCTATCCCACTCTCTAGATCCCCCTTAGCACGTAAAGGAATATTATTTGGGGGTCCAGCCATGGAGAAGTGTTTAGACACTAGGATAAGATAAGGAACACACCCATTATAAAGAAATCACATTAGGATTCTCTTTTTAAGCTGTTCCTTAAAACACTACTGCTTAGGAAATCAATTGGAGGCAGAAGCAGTCAAGGGTAGCCTAGGGTTAGGGTTAGGCTTAGGGTTAGGTTTAGGGTATGGCTTAGGGTACGGGTTCGGGGAGGGGTGCGGGTACGGCGTAGGGTATGGGTTAGGGTTAGGGTTAGGGTTAGTGTTAGGGTTAGGGCTCGGTTTAGGGTACAGGTTAGTATTAGGGTACGTGTTAGGGTTAGGGTAGGGGTTAGGGTTAGGGTACGCGTTAGGGTTAGGGTAGTTATTAAACCTATCCCACTCTCTAGATACCCCTTAGCACGTAAGGGAATATTATTTGGGGGTGCAGCCATGGAGAAGAGTTTAGACACTAGGATAAGGTAAGGAACACACCCATTATAAAGAAATCACATTAGGATTCTCTTTTTAAGCTGTTCCTTAAAACAGTAGAGCTTAGGAAATCTATTGGAGGCAGAAGCAGTCAAGCGTAGCCTAGGGTTAGGGTTAGGCTTAGGGTTAGGCTTAGGGTACGGCTTAGGTTACGGGTTCGGGGAGGGGTGCGGGTACGGCGTAGGGTATGGGTTAGGGTTAGGGTTAGTGTTAGGGTTAGGGCTCGGTTTAGGGTACGGGTTAGGATTAGGGTACGTTTTAGGGTTAGGGTAGGGGTTAGGGTTAGGGTACGCGTTAGGGTTAGGGTAGTTATTAAACCTATCCCACTCTCTAGATACCCCTTAGCACGTAAAGGAATATTATTTGAGGGTCCAGCCATGGAGAAGAGTTTAGACACTAGGATAAGATAAGGAACACACCCATTATAAAGAAATCACATTAGGATTCTCTTTTTAAGCTGTTCCTTAAAACACTAGTGCTTAGGAAATCTATTGGAGGCAGAAGCAGTCAAGGGTAGCGTAGGGTTAGGGTTAGGCTTAGGGTTAGGCTTAGGGTACGGCTTAGGGTACGGGTTCGGGGAGGGTTTCGGGTACGGCGTAGGGTATGGGTTAGGGTTAGGGTTAGGGTTAGTGTTAGGGTTAGGGCTCGGTTTAGGGTACGGTTAGGATTAGGGTACGTGTTAGTGTTAGGGTAGGGGTTAGGGTTAGAGTACGCATTAGGGTTAGGGTAGTTATTAAACCTATCCCACTCTCTAGATACCCCTTAGCACGTAAGGCAATATTATTTGGGGGTGCAGCCATGGAGAAGAGTTTAGACACTAGGATAAGATAAGGAACACACCCATTATAAAGAAATCACATTAGGATTCTCTTTTTAAGCTGTTCGTTAAAACACTAGTGCTTAGGAAATCTATTGGAGGCAGAAGCAGTCAAGGGTAGCCTAGGGTTAGGGTTAGGCTTAGGGTTAGGCTTAGGGTACGGCTTAGGGTACGGGTTCAGGGAGGGGTGCGGGTACGGCGTAGGGTATGGGTTAGGGTTAGTGTTAGGGTTAGGGCTCGGTTTAGGGTACGGGTTAGGATTAGGGTATGTGTTAGGGTTAGGGTAGGGGTTAGGGTTAGGGTACGTGTTAGGGTTAGGGTAGTTATTAAACCTATCCCACTCTCTAGATACCCCTTAGCACGTAAAGGAATATTATTTGAGGGTCCAGCCATGGAGAAAAGTTTAGACACTAGGATAAGATAAGGAACACACCCATTATAAAGAAATCACATTAGGATTCTCTTTTTAAGCTGTTTCTTAAAACACTAGTGCTTAGGAAATCTATTGGAGGCAGAAGCAGTCAAGGGTAGCCTAGGGTTAGGGTTAGGCTTAGGGTTAGGCTTAGGGTACAGCTTAGGGTACGAGTTCGGGGAGGGTTTCGGGTACGGCGTAGGGTATGGGTTAGGGTTAGGGTTAGGGTTAGTGTTAGGGTTAGGGCTCGGTTTAGGGTAGGGGTTAGGATTAGGGTACGTGTTAGGGTTAGGGTAGGGGTTAGGGTTAGGGTACGCGTTAGGGTTAGGGTAGTTATTAAACCTATCCCACTCTCTAGATACCCCTTAGCACGTAAAGGAATATTATTTGGGGGTCCAGCCATGGAGAAGAGTTTAGACACTAGGATAAGATAAGGAACACACCCATTATAAAGAAATCACATTAGGATTCTCTTTTTAAGCTGTTCCTTAAAACACTAGTGCTTAGGAAATCTATTGGAGGCAGAAGCAGTCAAGGGTAGCCTAGGGTTAGGGTTAGGCTTAGGGTTAGGCTTAGGGTACGGCTTAGGGTACGGGTTCGGGGAGGGGTGCGGGTACGGCGTAGGGTATGGGTTAGGGTTAGGGTTAGGGTTAGTGTTAGGGTTAGGGCTCGGTTTAGGGTACGGGTTAGGATTAGGGTACGTGTTAGGGTTAGGGTAGGGGTTAGGGTTAGGGTACGCGTTAGGGTTAGGGTAGTTATTAAACCTATCCCACTCTCTAGATACCCCTTAGCACGTAAAGGAATATTATTTGAGGGTCCAGCCATGGAGAAGAGTTTAGACACTAGGATAAGACAAGGAACACACCCATTATAAAGAAATCACATTAGGATTCTCTTTTTAAGCTGTTCCTTAAAACACTAGTGCTTAGGAAATCTACTGGAGGCAGAAGCAGTCAAGGGTAGCCTAGGATAAGGTTAGGCTTAGGGTGAGGCTTAGGGTACGGCTTAGGGTACGGGTTCGGGGAGGGTTTCGGGTACGGCGTAGGGTATGGGTTAGGGTTAGGGTTAGTGTTAGGGTTAGGGCTCGGTTTAGGGTACGGGTTAGGATTAGGGTACGTGTTAGGGTTAGGGTAGGGGTTAGGGTTAGGGTACGCGTTAGGGTTAGGGTAGTTATTAAACCTATCCCACTCTCTAGATACCCCTTAGCACGTAAAGGAATATTATTTGGGGGTCCAGCCATGGAGAAGAGTTTAGACACTAGGATAAGATAAGGAACACACCCATTATAAAGAAATCACTTTAGGATTCTCTTTTTAAGCTGTTCCTTAAAACACTAGTGCTTAGGAAATCTATTGGAGGCAGAAGCAGTCAAGGGTAGCCTAGGGTTAGGGTTAGGCTTAGGGTTAGGCTTAGGGTACGGCTTAGGGTACGGGTTCGGGGAGGGTTTCGGGTACGGCGTAGGGTATGGGTTAGGGTTAGGGTTAGGGTTAGTGTTAGGGTTAGGGCTCGGTTTAAGGTACGGGTTAGGATTAGGGTACGTGTTAGGGTTAGGGTAGGGGTTAGGGTTAGGGTACGCGTTAGGGTTAGGGTAGTTATTAAACCTATCCCACTCTCTAGATACCCCTTAGCACGTAAAGGAATATTATTTGGGGGTCCAGCCATGGAGAAGAGTTTAGACACTAGGATAAGATAAGGAACACACCCATTATAAAGAAATCACATTAGGATTCTCTTTTTAAGCTGTTGCTTAAAACACTAGTGCTTAGGAAATCTATTGGAGGCAGAAGCAGTCAAGGGTAGCCTAGGGTTAGGGTTAGGCTTAGGGTTAGGCTTAGGGTACGGTTTAGGGTACGGGTTCGGGGAGGGTTTCGGGTACGGCGTAGGGTATGGGTTAGGGTTAGGGTTAGGGTTAGTGTTAGGGTTAGGGCTCGGTTTAGGGTACGGTTAGGATTAGGGTACGTGTTAGGTTTAGGGTAGGGGTTAGGGTTAGGGTACGCGTTAGGGTTAGGGTAGTTAGTAAACCTATCCCACTCTCTAGATACCCCTTAGCACGTAAAGGAATATTATTTGGGGTTCCAGCCATGGAGAAGAATTTAGACACTAGGATAAGATAAGGAACACACTCATTATAAAGAAATCACATTAGGATTCTCTTTTTAAGCTGTTGCTTAAAACACTAGTGCTTAGGAAATCTATTGGAGGCAGAAGCAGTCAAGGGTAGCCTAGGGTTAGTGTTAGGCTTAAGGTTAGGCTTATGGTATGGCTTAGGGTACGGGTTTGGGGAGGGGTTCGGGTACAGCGTAGGGTATGTGTTAGGGTTAGTGTTAGTGTTAGTGTTAGGGTTAGGGCTCGGTTAAGGGTACGGGTTAGGATTAGGGTACGTGTTAGTGTTAGGGTAGGGGTTAGGGTTAGAGTACGCATTAAGGTTAGGGTAGTTATTAAACCTATCCCACTCTCTAGATACCCCTTAGCACGTAAGGCAATATTATTTGGGGGTGCAGCCATGGAGAAGAGTTTAGACACTAGGATAAGATAAGGAACACACCCATTATAAAGAAATCACATTAGGATTCTCTTTTTAAGCTGTTGCTTAAAACACTAGTGCTTAGGAAATCTATTGGAGGCAGAAGCAGTCAAGGGTAGCCTAGGGTTAGGGTTAGGCTTAGGGTTAGGCTTAGGGTATGGCTTAGGGTACGGGTTCGGGGAGGGTTTCGGGTACGGCGTAGGGTATGGGTTAGGGTTAGGGTTAGGGTTAGTGTTAGGGTTAGGGCTCGGTTTAGGGTACGGGTTAGGATTAGGGTACATGTTAGGGTTAGGGTAGGGGTTAGGGTGGGTACGCGTTAGGGTTAGGGTAGTTATTAAACCTATCCCACTCTCTAGATACCCCTTAGCACGTAAAGGAATATTATTTGGGGGTGCAGCCATGGAGAAGAGTTTAGACACTAGGATAAGATAAGGAACACACCCATTATAAAGAAATCACTTTAGGATTCTCTTTTTAAGCTGTTCTTAAAACACTAGTGCTTAGGAAATCTATTGGAGGCAGAAGCAGTCAAGGGTAGCCTAGGGTAAGGGTTAGGCTTAGGGTTAGGGTTAGGGTACGGCTTGGGGTATGGGTTCGGGGAGGTGTTCGTGTACGGCGTAGGGTATGGGTTAGGGTTAGGGTTTGGGTTAGTGTTAGGGTTAGGGCTCGGTTTAGGGTACGGGTTAGGATTAGGGTACGTGTTAGGGTTAGGGGAGTGGTTAGGGTTAGGTTACGCGTTAGGGCTAGGGTAGTTAGTAAACCTATCCCACTCTCTAGATCCCCCTTAGCACGTAAAGGAATATTATTTGGGGGTCCAGCCATGGAGAAGTGTTTAGACACTAGGATAAGATAAGGAACACACCCATTATAAAGAAATCACATTAGGATTCTCTTTTTAAGCTGTTCCTTAAAACACTAGTGCTTAGGAAATCAATTGGAGGCAGAAGCAGTCAAGGGTAGCCTAGGGTTAGGGTTAGGCTTAGGGTTAGGTTTAGGGTATGGCTTAGGGTACGGGTTCGGGGAGGGGTGCGGGTACGGCGTAGGGTATGGGTTAGGGTTAGGGTTAGGGTTAGTGTTAGGGTTAGGGCTCGGTTTAGGGTACAGGTTAGGATTAGGGTATGTGTTAGGGTTAGGGTAGGGGTTAGGGTTAGGGTACGCGTTAGGGTTAGGGTAGTTATTAAACCTATCCCACTCTCTAGATACCCCTTAGCACGTAAGGGAATATTATTTGGGGGTGCAGCCATGGAGAAGAGTTTAGACACTAGGATAAGATAAGGAACACACCCATTATAAAGAAATCACATTAGGATTCTCTTTTTAAGCTGTTCCTTAAAACAGTAGTGCTTAGGAAATCTATTGGAGGCAGAAGCAGTCAAGGGTAGCCTAGGGTTAGGGTTAGGCTTAGGGTTAGGCTTAGGGTACGGCTTAGGTTACGGGTTCGGGGAGGGGTGCGGGTACGGCGTAGGGTATGGGTTAGGGTTAGGGTTAGGGTTAGTGTTAGGGTTAGGGCTCGGTTTAGGGTACGGGTTAGGATTAGGGTACGTGTTAGGGTTAGGGTAGGGGTTAGGGTTAGGGTACGCGTTAGGGTTAGGGTAGTTATTAAACCTATCTCACTCTCTAGATACCCCTTAGCACGTAAAGGAATATTATTTGAGGGTCCAGCCATGGAGAAGAGTTTAGACACTAGGATAAGATAAGGAACACACCCATTATAAAGAAATCACATTAGGATTCTCTTTTTAAGCTGTTCCTTAAAACACTAGTGCTTAGGAAATCTATTGGAGGCAGAAGCAGTCAAGGGTAGCCTAGGGTTAGGGTTAGGCTTAGGGTTAGGCTTAGAGTACGGCTTAGGGTACGGGTTCGGGGAGGGTTTCGGGTACGGCGTAGGGTATGGGATAGGGTTAGGGTTAGGGTTAGTGTTAGGGTTAGGGCTCGGTTTAGGGTATGGTTAGGATTAGGGTACGTGTTAGGTTTAGGGTAGGGGTTAGGGTTAGGGTACGCGTTAGGGTTAGGGTAGTTAGTAAACCTATCCCACTCTCTAGATACCCCTTAGCACGTAAAGGAATATTATTTGGGGTTCCAGCAATGGAGAAGAATTTAGACACTAGGATAAGATAAGGAACACACCCATTATAAAGAAATCACATTAGGATTCTCTTTTTAAGCTGTTGCTTAAAACACTAGTGCTTAGGAAATCTATTGGAGGCAGAAGCAGTCAAGGGTAGCCTAGGGTTAGTGTTAGGCTTAGGGTTAGGCTTAGGGTACGGCTTAGGGTACGGCTTTGGGGAGGGGTTCAGGTACGGCGTAGGGTATGGGTTAGGGTTAGGGTTAGTGTTAGTGTTAGGGTTAGGGCTCGGTTTAGGGTACGGGTTAGGATTAGGGTACGTGTTAGTGTTAGGGTAGGGGTTAGGGTTAGAGTACGCATTAGGGTTAGGGTAGTTATTAAACCTATCCCACTCTCTAGATACCCCTTAGCACGTAAGGCAATATTATTTGGGGGTGCAGCCATGGAGAAGAGTTTAGACACTAGGATAAGATAAGGAACACACCCATTATAAAGAAATCACATTAGGATTCTCTTTTTAAGCTGTTCCTTAAAACACTAGTGCTTAGGAAATCTATTGGAGGCAGAAGCAGTCAAGGGTAGCCTAGTGTTAGGGTTAGGCTTAGGGTTAGGTTTAGGGTACGGCTTGGGGTATGGGTTCGGGGAGGTGTTCGTGTACGGCGTAGGGTATGGGTTAGGGTTAGGGTTTGGGTTAGTGTTAGGGTTAGGGCTCGGTTTAGGGTACGGGTTAGGATTAGGGTACGTGTTAGGGTTAGGGTAGGGGTTAGGGTTAGGTTACGCGTTAGGGCTAGGGTAGTTAGTAAACCTATCCCACTCTCTAGCTCCCCCTTAGCACGTAAAGGAATATTATTTGGGGGTCCAGCCATGGAGAAGAGTTTAGACACTAAGATAAGATAAGGAACACACCCATTATAAAGAAATCACTTTAGGATTCTCTTTTTAAGCTGTTCCTTAAAACACTACTGCTTAGGAAATCAATTGGAGGCAGAAGCAGTCAAGGGTAGCCTAGGGTTAGGGTTAGGTTTAGGGTATGGCTTAGGGTACGGGTTCGGGGAGGGGTGCGGGTACGGCGTAGGGTATGGGTAAGGGTTAGGGTTAGGGTTAGTGTTAGGGTTAGGGCTCGGTTTAGGGTACAGGTTAGGATTAGGGTACGTGTTAGGGTTAGGGTAGGGGCTAGGGTTAGGGTACGCGTTAGGGTTAGGGTAGTTATTAAACCTATCCCACTCTCTAGATACCCCTTAGCACGTAAGGGAATATTATTTGGGGGTGCAGCCATGGAGAAGAGTTTAGACACTAGGATAAGATAAGGAACACACCCATTATAAAGAAATCACATTAGGATTCTCTTTTTAAGCTGTTCCTTAAAACAGTAGTGCTTAGGAAATCTATTGGAGGCAGAAGCAGTCAAGGGTAGCCTAGGGTTAGGGTTAGGCTTAGGGTTAGGCTTAGGGTACGGCTTAGGGTACGGGTTCGGGGAGGGGTGCGGGTACGGCGTAGGGTATGGGTTAGGGTTAGGGTTAGGGTTAGTGTTAGGGTTAGGGCTCGGTTTAGGGTACGGGTTAGGATTAGGGTACATGTTAGGGTTAGGGTAGGGGTTAGGGTTAGGGTACGCGTTAGGGTTAGGGTAGTTATTAAACCTATCCCACTCTCTAGATACCCCTTAGCACGTAAAGGAATATTATTTGGGGGTGCAGCCATGGAGAAGAGTTTAGACACTAGGATAAGATAAGGAACACACCCATTATAAAGAAATCACTTTAGGATTCTCTTTTTAAGCTGTTCCTTAAAACACTAGTGCTTAGGAAATCTATTGGAGGCAGAAGCAGTCAAGGGTAGCCTAGGGTTAGGGTTAGGCTTAGGGTTAGGCTTAGGGTACGGCTTAGGGTACGGGTTCAGGGAGGGGTGCGTGTACGGCGTAGGGTATGGGTTAGGGTTAGGGTTAGGGTTAGTGTTAGGGTTAGGGCTCGGTTTAGGGTACGGGTTAGGATTAGGGTACGTGTTAGGGTTAGGGTAGGGGTTAGGGTTAGGGTACGCGTTAGGGTTAGGGTAGTTAGTAAACCTATCCCAATCTCTAGATACCCCTTAGCACGTAAAGGAATATTATTTGAGGGTCCAGCCATGGAGAAAAGTTTAGACACTAGGATAAGATAAGGAACACACCCATTATAAAGAAATCACATTAGGATTCTCTTTTTAAGCTGTTCCTTAAAACACTAGTGCTTAGGAAATCTATTGGAGGCAGAAGCAGTCAAGGGTAGCCTAGGGTTAGGGTTAGGCTTAGGGTTAGGCTTAGGGTACGGCTTAGGGTACGGGTTCGGGGAGGGTTTCGGGTACGGCGTAGGGTATGGGTTAGGGTTAGGGTTAGGGTTAGTGTTAGGGTTAGGGCTCGGTTTAGGGTACGGTTAGGATTAGGGTACGTGTTAGGTTTAGGGTAGGGGTTAGGGTTAGGGTACGCGTTAGGGTTAGGGTAGTTAGTAAACCTATCCCACTCTCTAGATACCCCTTAGCACGTAAAGGAATATTATTTGGGGATCCAGCAATGGAGAAGAATTTAGACACTAGGATAAGATAAGGAACACACCCATTATAAAGAAATCACAAGAGGATTCTCTTTTTAAGCTGTTGCTTAAAACACTAGTGCTTAGGAAATCTATTGGAGGCAGAAGCAGTCAAGGGTAGCCTAGGGTTAGTGTTAGGCTTAGGGTTAGGCTTAGGGTACGGCTTAGGGTACGGGTTTGGGGAGGGGTTCGTGCACGGCGTAGGGTATGGGTTAGGGTTAGGTTTTGGGTTAGTGTTAGGGTTAGGGCTCGGTTTAGGGTACGGGTTAGGATTAGGGTACGTGTTAGGGTTAGGGTAGGGGTTAGGGTTAGGTTACGCGTTAGGGCTAGGGTAGTTAGTAAACCTATCCCACTCTCTAGCTCCCCCTTAGCACGTAAAGGAATATTATTTGGGGGTCCAGCCATGGAGAAGAGTTTAGACACTAGGATAAGATAAGGAACACACCCATTATAAAGAAATCACTTTAGGATTCTCTTTTTAAGCTGTTCCTTAAAACACTACTGCTTAGGAAATCAATTGGAGGCAGAAGCAGTCAAGGGTAGCCTAGGGTTAGGGTTAGGCTTAGGGTTAGGTTTAGGGTATGGCTTAGGGTACGGGTTCGGGGAGGGGTGCGGGTACGGCGTAGGGTATGGGTTAGGGTTAGGGTTAGGGTTAGTGTTAGGGTTAGGGCTCGGTTTAGGGTACAGGTTAGGATTAGGGTACGTGTTAGGGTTAGGGTAGGGGTTAGGGTTAGGGTACGCGTTAGGGTTAGGGTAGTTATTAAACCTATCCCACTCTCTAGATACCCCTTAGCACGTAAGGGAATATTATTTGGGGGTGCAGCCATGGAGAAGAGTTTAGAAACTAGGATAAGATAAGGAACACACCCATTATAAAGAAATCACATTAGGATTCTCTTTTTAAGCTGTTCCTTAAAACAGTAGTGCTTAGGAAATCTATTGGAGGCAGAAGCAGTCAAGGGTAGCCTAGGGTTAGGGTTAGGCTTAGGGTAAGGCTTAGGGTACGGCTTAGGTTACGGGTTCGGGGAGGGGTGCGGGTACGGCGTAGGGTATGGGTTAGGGTTAGGGTTAGGGTTAGTGTTAGGGTTAGGGCTCGGTTTAGGGTACGGGTTAGGATTAGGGTAC
This sequence comes from Balaenoptera borealis, assembly GCF_965194805.1. Taxonomy (NCBI): domain Eukaryota; kingdom Metazoa; phylum Chordata; class Mammalia; order Artiodactyla; family Balaenopteridae; genus Balaenoptera; species Balaenoptera borealis. The sequence goes on from NW_028123874.1 coordinate 654,114, forward strand.
GTGTTAGGGTTAGGGTAGGGGTTAGGGTTAGGGTACGCGTTAGGGTTAGGGTAGTTATTAAACCTATCTCACTCTCTAGATACCCCTTAGCACGTAAAGGAATATTATTTGAGGGTCCAGCCATGGAGAAGAGTTTAGACACTAGGATAAGATAAGGAACACACCCATTATAAAGAAATCACATTAGGATTCTCTTTTTAAGCTGTTCCTTAAAACACTAGTGCTTAGGAAATCTATTGGAGGCAGAAGCAGTCAAGGGTAGCCTAGGGTTAGGGTTAGGCTTAGGGTTAGGCTTAGAGTACGGCTTAGGGTACGGGTTCGGGGAGGGTTTCGGGTACGGCGTAGGGTATGGGATAGGGTTAGGGTTAGGGTTAGTGTTAGGGTTAGGGCTCGGTTTAGGGTATGGTTAGGATTAGGGTACGTGTTAGGTTTAGGGTAGGGGTTAGGGTTAGGGTACGCGTTAGGGTTAGGGTAGTTAGTAAACCTATCCCACTCTCTAGATACCCCTTAGCACGTAAAGGAATATTATTTGGGGTTCCAGCAATGGAGAAGAATTTAGACACTAGGATAAGATAAGGAACACACCCATTATAAAGAAATCACATTAGGATTCTCTTTTTAAGCTGTTGCTTAAAACACTAGTGCTTAGGAAATCTATTGGAGGCAGAAGCAGTCAAGGGTAGCCTAGGGTTAGTGTTAGGCTTAGGGTTAGGCTTAGGGTACGGCTTAGGGTACGGGTTTGGGGAGGGGTTCAGGTACGGCGTAGGGTATGGGTTAGGGTTAGGGTTAGTGTTAGTGTTAGGGTTAGGGCTCGGTTTAGGGTACGGGTTAGGATTAGGGTACGTGTTAGTGTTAGGGTAGGGGTTAGGGTTAGAGTACGCATTAGGGTTAGGGTAGTTATTAAACCTATCCCACTCTCTAGATACCCCTTAGCACGTAAGGCAATATTATTTGGGGGTGCAGCCATGGAGAAGAGTTTAGACACTAGGATAAGATAAGGAACACACCCATTATAAAGAAATCACTTTAGGATTCTCTTTTTAAGCTGTTCCTTAAAACACTAGTGCTTAGGAAATCTATTGGAGGCAGAAGCAGTCAAGGGTAGCCTAGTGTTAGGGTTAGGCTTAGGGTTAGGTTTAGGGTACGGCTTGGGGTATGGGTTCGGGGAGGTGTTCGTGTACGGCGTAGGGTATGGGTTAGGGTTAGGGTTTGGGTTAGTGTTAGGGTTAGGGCTCGGTTTAGGGTACGGGTTAGGATTAGGGTACGTGTTAGGGTTAGGGTAGGGGTTAGGGTTAGGTTACGCGTTAGGGCTAGGGTAGTTAGTAAACCTATCCCACTCTCTAGCTCCCCCTTAGCACGTAAAGGAATATTATTTGGGGGTCCAGCCATGGAGAAGAGTTTAGACACTAAGATAAGATAAGGAACACACCCATTATAAAGAAATCACTTTAGGATTCTCTTTTTAAGCTGTTCCTTAAAACACTACTGCTTAGGAAATCAATTGGAGGCAGAAGCAGTCAAGGGTAGCCTAGGGTTAGGGTTAGGCTTAGGGTTAGGTTTAGGGTATGGCTTAGGGTACGGGTTCGGGGAGGGGTGCGGGTACGGCGTAGGGTATGGGTAAGGGTTAGGGTTAGGGTTAGTGTTAGGGTTAGGGCTCGGTTTAGGGTACAGGTTAGGATTAGGGTACGTGTTAGGGTTAGGGTAGGGGTTAGGGTTAGGGTACGCGTTAGGGTTAGGGTAGTTATTAAACCTATCCCACTCTCTAGATACCCCTTAGCACGTAAGGGAATATTATTTGGGGGTGCAGCCATGGAGAAGAGTTTAGACACTAGGATAAGATAAGGAACACACCCATTATAAAGAAATCACATTAGGATTCTCTTTTTAAGCTGTTCCTTAAAACAGTAGTGCTTAGGAAATCTATTGGAGGCAGAAGCAGTCAAGGGTAGCCTAGGGTTAGGGTTAGGCTTAGGGTTAGGCTTAGGGTACGGCTTAGGGTACGGGTTCGGGGAGGGGTGCGGGTACGGCGTAGGGTATGGGTTAGGGTTAGGGTTAGGGTTAGTGTTAGGGTTAGGGCTCGGTTTAGGGTACAGGTTAGGATTAGGGTACGTGTTAGGGTTAGGGTAGGGGTTAGGGTTAGGGTACGCGTTAGGGTTAGGGTAGTTATTAAACCTATCCCACTCTCTAGATACCCCTTAGCACGTAAAGGAATATTATTTGAGGGTCCAGCCATGGAGAAGAGTTTAGACACTAGGATAAGATAAGGAACACACCCATTATAAAGAAATCACATTAGGATTCTCTTTTTAAGCTGTTCCTTAAAACACTAGTGCTTAGGAAATCTATTGGAGGCAGAAGCAGTCAAGGGTAGCCTAGGGTTAGGGTTAGGCTTAGGGTTAGGCTTAGGGTACGGCTTAGGGTACGGGTTCAGGGAGGGGTGCGTGTACGGCGTAGGGTATGGGTTAGGGTTAGGGTTAGGGTTAGTGTTAGGGTTAGGGCTCGGTTTAGGGTACGGGTTAGGATTAGGGTACGTGTTAGGGTTAGGGTAGGGGTTAGGGTTAGGGTACGCGTTAGGGTTAGGGTAGTTATTAAACCTATCCCAATCTCTAGATACCCCTTAGCACGTAAAGGAATATTATTTGAGGGTCCAGCCATGGAGAAAAGTTTAGACACTAGGATAAGATAAGGAACACACCCATTATAAAGAAATCACATTAGGATTCTCTTTTTAAGCTGTTCCTTAAAACACTAGTGCTTAGGAAATCTATTGGAGGCAGAAGCAGTCAAGGGTAGCCTAGGGTTAGGGTTAGGCTTAGGGTTATGCTTAGGGTACGGCTTAGGTTACGGGTTCGGGGAGGGGTGCGGGTACGGCGTAGGGTATGGGTTAGGGTTAGGGTTAGGGTTAGTGTTAGGGTTAGGGCTCGGTTTAGGGTACGTTTAGGATTAGGGTACGTGTTAGGTTTAGGGTAGGGGTTAGGGTTAGGGTACGCGTTAGGGTTAGGGTACTTAGTAAACCTATCCCACTCTCTAGATACCCCTTAGCACGTAAAGGAATATTATTTGGGGTTCCAGCCATGGAGAAGAATTTAGACACTAGGATAAGATAAGGAACACACCCATTATAAAGAAATCACATTAGGATTCTCTTTTTAAGCTGTTGCTTAAAACACTAGTGCTTAGGAAATCTATTGGAGGCAGAAGCAGTCAAGGGTAGCCTAGGGTTAGTGTTAGGCTTAGGGTTAGGCTTAGGGTACGGCTTACGGTACGGGTTTGGGGAGGGGTTCAGGTACGGCGTAGGGTATGGGTTAGGGTTAGGGTTAGTGTTAGTGTTAGGGTTAGGGCTCGGTTTAGGGTACGGGTTAGGATTAGGGTACGTGTTAGTGTTAGGTTAGGGGTTAGGGTTAGAGTACGCATTAGGGTTAGGGTAGTTATTAAACCTATCCCACTCTCTAGATACCCCTTAGCACGTAAGGCAATATTATTTGGGGGTGCAGCCATGGAGAAGAGTTTAGACACTAGGATAAGATAAGGAACACACCCATTATAAAGAAATCACATTAGGATTCTCTTTTTAAGCTGTTCCTTAAAACACTAGTGCTTAGGAAATCTATTGGAGGCAGAAGCAGTCAAGGGTAGCCTAGGGTTAGGGTTAGGCTTAGGGTTAGGTTTAGGGTACGGCTTGGGGAATGGGTTCGGGGAGGGGTTCGGGTACAGCGTAGGGTTTGGGTTAGGGTTAGGGTTAGGGTTAGTGTTAGGGTTAGGGCTCGGTTTAGGGTACGGGTTAGGATTAGGGTACGTGTTAGGGTTAGGGTAGGGGTTAGGGTTAGGGTAGTTATTAAACCTATCCCACTCTCTAGATACCCCTTAGCACGTAAAGGAATATTATTTGGGGGTCCAGCCATGGAGAAGAGTTTAGACACTAGGATAAGATAAGGAACACACCCATTATAAAGAAATCACATTAGGATTCTCTTTTTAAGCTGTTCCTTAAAACACTAGTGCTTAGGAAATCTATTGGAGGCAGAAGCAGTCAAGGGTAGCGTAGGGTTAGGGTTAGGCTTAGGGTTAGGCTTAGAGTACGGCTTAGGGTTCAGGTTCGGGGAGGGTTTCGGGTACGGCGTAGGGTATGGGTTAGGGTTAGGGTTAGGGTTAGTGTTAGGGTTAGGGCTCGGTTTAGGGTACGGTTAGGATTAGGGTACGTGTTAGGTTTAGGGTAGGGGTTAGGGTTAGGGTACGCGTTAGGGTTAGGGTAGTTAGTAAACCTATCCCACTCTCTAGATACCCCTTAGCACGTAAAGGAATATTATTTGGGGTTCCAGCCATGGAGAAGAATTTAGACACTAGGATAAGATAAGGAACACACCCATTATAAAGAAATCACATTAGGATTCTCTTTTTAAGCTGTTGCTTAAAACACTAGTGCTTAGGAAATCTATTGGAGGCAGAAGCAGTCAAGGGTAGCCTAGGGTTAGTGTTAGGCTTAGGGTTAGGCTTAGGGTACGGCTTAGGGTACGGGTTTGGGGAGGGGTTCAGGTACGGCGTAGGGTATGGGTTAGGGTTAGGGTTAGTGTTAGTGTTAGGGTTAGGGCTCGGTTTAGGGTACGGGTTAGGATTAGAGTACGTGTTAGTGTTAGGGTAGGGGTTAGGGTTAGAGTACGCATTAGGGTTAGGGTAGTTATTAAACCTATCCCACTCTCTAGATACCCCTTAGCACGTAAGGCAATATTATTTGGGGGTGCAGCCATGGAGAAGAGTTTAGACACTAGGATAAGATAAGGAACACACCCATTATAAAGAAATCACATTAGGATTCTCTTTTTAAGCTGTTCGTTAAAACACTAGTGCTTAGGAAATCTATTGGAGGCAGAAGCAGTCAAGGGTAGCCTAGGGTTAGGGTTAGGCTTAGGGTTAGGCTTAGGGTACGGCTTAGGTTACGGGTTCGGGGAGGGGTGCGGGTACGGCGTAGGGTATGGGTTAGGGTTAGGGTTAGGGTTAGTGTTAGGGTTAGGGCTCGGTTTAGGGTACGGGTTAGGATTAGGGTACGTGTTAGGGTTAGGGTAGGGGTTAGGGTTAGGGTACGCGTTAGGGTTAGGGTAGTTATTAAACCTATCTCACTCTCTAGATACCCCTTAGCACGTAAAGGAATATTATTTGAGGGTCCAGCCATGGAGAAGAGTTTAGACACTAGGATAAGATAAGGAACACACCCATTATAAAGAAATCACATTAGGATTCTCTTTTTAAGCTGTTCCTTAAAACACTAGTGCTTAGGAAATCTATTGGAGGCAGAAGCAGTCAAGGGTAGCCTAGGGTTAGGGTTAGGCTTAGGGTTAGGCTTAGAGTACGGCTTAGGGTACGGGTTCGGGGAGGGTTTCGGGTACGGCGTAGGGTATGGGATAGGGTTAGGGTTAGGGTTAGTGTTAGGGTTAGGGCTCGGTTTAGGGTATGGTTAGGATTAGGGTACGTGTTAGGTTTAGGATAGGGGTTAGGGTTAGGGTACGCGTTAGGGTTAGGGTAGTTAGTAAACCTATCCCACTCTCTAGATACCCCTTAGCATGTAAAGGAATATTATTTGGGGTTCCAGCAATGGAGAAGAATTTAGACACTAGGATAAGATAAGGAACACACCCATTATAAAGAAATCACATTAGGATTCTCTTTTTAAGCTGTTGCTTAAAACACTAGTGCTTAGGAAATCTATTGGAGGCAGAAGCAGTCAAGGGTAGCCTAGGGTTAGTGTTAGGCTTAGGGTTAGGCTTAGGGTACGGCTTAGGGTACGGGTTTGGGGAGGGGTTCAGGTACGGCGTAGGGTATGGGTTAGGGTTAGGGTTAGTGTTAGTGTTAGGGTTAGGGCTCGGTTTAGGGTACGGGTTAGGATTAGGGTACGTGTTAGTGTTAGGGTAGGGGTTAGGGTTAGAGTACGCATTAGGGTTAGGGTAGTTATTAAACCTATCCCACTCTCTAGATACCCCTTAGCACGTAAGGCAATATTATTTGGGGGTGCAGCCATGGAGAAGAGTTTAGACACTAGGATAAGATAAGGAACACACCCATTATAAAGAAATCACATTAGGATTCTCTTTTTAAGCTGTTCCTTAAAACACTACTGCTTAGGAAATCAATTGGAGGCAGAAGCAGTCAAGGGTAGCCTAGGGTTAGGGTTAGGCTTAGGGTTAGGTTTAGGGTATGGCTTAGGGTACGGGTTCGGGGAGGGGTGCGGGTACGGCGTAGGGTATGGGTAAGGGTTAGGGTTAGGGTTAGTGTTAGGGTTAGGGCTCGGTTTAGGGTACAGGTTAGGATTAGGGTACGTGTTAGGGTTAGGGTAGGGGTTAGGGTTAGGGTACGCGTTAGGGTTAGGGTAGTTATTAAACCTATCCCACTCTCTAGATACCCCTTAGCACGTAAGGGAATATTATTTGGGGGTGCAGCCATGGAGAAGAGTTTAGACACTAGGATAAGATAAGGAACACACCCATTATAAAGAAATCACATTAGGATTCTCTTTTTAAGCTGTTCCTTAAAACAGTAGTGCTTAGGAAATCTATTGGAGGCAGAAGCAGTCAAGGGTAGCCTAGGGTTAGGGTTAGGCTTAGGGTTAGGCTTAGGGTACGGCTTAGGGTACGGGTTCGGGGAGGGGTGCGGGTACGGCGTAGGGTATGGGTTAGGGTTAGGGTTAGGGTTAGTGTTAGGGTTAGGGCTCGGTTTAGGGTACAGGTTAGGATTAGGGTACGTGTTAGGGTTAGGGTAGGGGTTAGGGTTAGGGTACGCGTTAGGGTTAGGGTAGTTATTAAACCTATCCCACTCTCTAGATACCCCTTAGCACGTAAAGGAATATTATTTGAGGGTCCAGCCATGGAGAAGAGTTTAGACACTAGGATAAGATAAGGAACACACCCATTATAAAGAAATCACATTAGGATTCTCTTTTTAAGCTGTTCCTTAAAACACTAGTGCTTAGGAAATCTATTGGAGGCAGAAGCAGTCAAGGGTAGCCTAGGGTTAGGGTTAGGCTTAGGGTTAGGCTTAGGGTACGGCTTAGGGTACGGGTTCAGGGAGGGGTGCGTGTACGGCGTAGGGTATGGGTTAGGGTTAGGGTTAGGGTTAGTGTTAGGGTTAGGGCTCGGTTTAGGGTACGGGTTAGGATTAGGGTACGTGTTAGGGTTAGGGTAGGGGTTAGGGTTAGGGTACGCGTTAGGGTTAGGGTAGTTATTAAACCTATCCCAATCTCTAGATACCCCTTAGCACGTAAAGGAATATTATTTGAGGGTCCAGCCATGGAGAAAAGTTTAGACACTAGGATAAGATAAGGAACACACCCATTATAAAGAAATCACATTAGGATTCTCTTTTTAAGCTGTTCCTTAAAACACTAGTGCTTAGGAAATCTATTGGAGGCAGAAGCAGTCAAGGGTAGCCTAGGGTTAGGGTTAGGCTTAGGGTTAGGCTTAGGGTACGGCTTAGGGTACGAGTTCGGGGAGGGTTTCGGGTACGGTGTAGGGTATGGGTTAGGGTTAGGGTTAGGGTTAGTGTTAGGGTTAGGGCTCGGTTTAGGGTACGGGTTAGGATTAGGGTACGTGTTAGGGTTAGGGTAGGGGTTAGGGTTAGGGTACGCGTTAGGGTTAGGGTAGTTATTAAACCTATCCCACTCTCTAGATACCCCTTAGCACGTAAAGGAATATTATTTGGGGGTCCAGCCATGGAGAAGAGTTTAGACACTAGGATAAGATAAGGAACACACCCATTATAAAGAAATCACTTTAGGATTCTCTTTTTAAGCTGTTCCTTAAAACAGTAGTGCTTAGGAAATCTATTGGAGGCAGAAGCAGTCAAGGGTAGCCTAGGGTTAGGGTTAGGCTTAGGGTTAGGGTTAGGGTACGGCTTGGGGTATGGGTTCGGGGAGGTGTTCGTGTACGGCGTAGGGTATGGGTTAGGGTTAGGGTTTGGGTTAGTGTTAGGGATAGGGCTCGGTTTAGGGTACGGGTTAGGATTAGGGTACGTGTTAGGGTTAGGGTAGGGGTTAGGGTTAGGTTACGCGTTAGGGCTAGGGTAGTTAGTAAACCTATCCCACTCTCTAGCTCCCCCTTAGCACGTAAAGGAATATTATTTGGGGGTCCAGCCATGGAGAAGAGTTTAGACACTAGGATAAGATAAGGAACACACCCATTATAAAGAAATCACTTTAGGATTCTCTTTTTAAGCTGTTCCTTAAAACACTACTGCTTAGGAAATCAATTGGAGGCAGAAGCAGTCAAGGGTAGCCTAGGGTTAGGGTTAGGCTTAGGGTTAGGTTTAGGGTATGGCTTAGGGTACGGGTTCGGGGAGGTGTGCGGGTATGGCGTAGGTTATGGGTTAGGGTTAGGGTTAGGGTTAGTGTTAGGGTTAGGCCTCGGTTTAGGGTACAGGTTAGGATTAGGGTACGTGTTAGGTTTAGGGTAGGGGTTAGGGTTAGGGTACGCGTTAGGGTTAGGGTAGTTATTAAACCTATCCCACTCTCTAGATACCCCTTAGCACGTAAGGGAATATTATTTGGGGGTGCAGCCATGGAGAAGAGTTTAGACACTAGGATAAGATAAGGAACACACCCATTATAAAGAAATCACATTAGGATTCTCTTTTTAAGCTGTTCCTTAAAACAGTAGTGCTTAGGAAATCTATTGGAGGCAGAAGCAGTCAAGGGTAGCCTAGGGTTAGGGTTAGGCTTAGGGTTAGGCTTAAGGTACGGCTTAGGTTACGGGTTCGGGGAGGGGTGCGGGTACGGCGTAGGGTATGGGTTAGGGTTAGGGTTAGGGTTAGTGTTAGGGTTAGGGCTCGGTTTAGGGTACGTTTAGGATTAGGGTACGTGTTAGGTTTAGGGTAGGGGTTAGGGTTAGGGTACGCGTTAGGGTTAGGGTACTTAGTAAACCTATCCCACTCTCTAGATACCCCTTAGCACGTAAAGGAATATTATTTGGGGTTCCAGCCATGGAGAAGAATTTAGACACTAGGATAAGATAAGGAACACACCCATTATAAAGAAATCACATTAGGATTCTCTTTTTAAGCTCTTCCTTAAAACACTAGTGCTTAGGAAATCTATTGGAGGCAGAAGCAGTCAAGGGTAGCCTAGGGTTAGTGTTAGGCTTAGGGTTAGGCTTAGGGTACGGCTTACGGTACGGGTTTGGGGAGGGGTTCAGGTACGGCGTAGGGTATGGGTTAGGGTTAGGGTTAGTGTTAGTGTTAGGGTTAGGGCTCGGTTTAGGGTACGGGTTAGGATTAGGGTACGTGTTAGTGTTAGGTTAGGGGTTAGGGTTAGAGTACGCATTAGGGTTAGGGTAGTTATTAAACCTATCCCACTCTCTAGATACCCCTTAGCACGTAAGGCAATATTATTTGGGGGTGCAGCCATGGAGAAGAGTTTAGACACTAGGATAAGATAAGGAACACACCCATTATAAAGAAATCACATTAGGATTCTCTTTTTAATCTGTTCCTTAAAACACTAGTGCTTAGGAAATCTATTGGAGGCAGAAGCAGTCAAGGGTAGCCTAGGGTTAGGGTTAGGCTTAGGGTTAGGTTTAGGGTACGGCTTGGGGAATGGGTTCGGGGAGGGGTTCGGGTACAGCGTAGGGTTTGGGTTAGGGTTAGGGTTAGGGTTAGTGTTAGGGTTAGGGCTCGGTTTAGGGTACGGGTTAGGATTAGGGTACGTGTTAGGGTTAGGGTAGGGGTTAGGGTTAGGGTAGTTATTAAACCTATCCCACTCTCTAGATACCCCTTAGCACGTAAAGGAATATTATTTGGGGGTCCAGCCATGGAGAAGAGTTTAGACACTAGGATAAGATGAGGAACACACCCATTATAAAGAAATCACATTAGGATTCTCTTTTTAAGCTGTTCCTTAAAACACTAGTGCTTAGGAAATCTATTGGAGGCAGAAGCAGTCAAGGGTAGCCTAGGGTTAGGGTTAGGCTTAGGGTTAGGCTTAGGGTACGGCTTAGGGTACGGGTTCGGGGAGGGGTGCGGGTACGGCGTAGGGTATGGGTTAGGGTTAGGGTTAGGGTTAGGGTTAGGGTTAGGGCTCGGTTTAGGGTACGGGTTAGGATTAGGGTACGTGTTAGGGTTAGGGTAGGGGTTAGGGTTAGGGTACGCGTTAGGGTTAGGGTAGTTATTAAACCTATCCCACTCTCTAGATACCCCTTAGCACGTAAAGGAATATTATTTGAGGGTCCAGCCATGGAGAAGAGTTTAGACACTAGGATAAGATAAGGAACACACCCATTATAAAGAAATCACATTAGGATTCTCATTTTAAGCTGTTCGTTAAAACACTAGTGCTTAGGAAATCTATTGGAGGCAGAAGCAGTCAAGGGTAGCCTAGGGTTAGGGTTAGGCTTAGGGTTAGGCTTAGGGTACGGCTTAGGGTACGAGTTCGGGGAGGGTTTCGGGTACGGCGTAGGGTATGGGTTAGGGTTAGGGTTAGGGTTAGTGTTAGGGTTAGGGCTCGGTTTAGGGTATGGGTTAGGATTAGGGTACGTGTTAGGGTTAGGGTAGGGGTTAGGGTTAGGGTACGCGTTAGGGTTAGGGTAGTTATTAAACCTATCCCACTCTCTAGATACCCCTTAGCACGTAAAGGAATATTATTTGGGGGTCCAGCCATGGAGAAGAGTTTAGACACTAGGATAAGATAAGGAACACACCCATTATAAAGAAATCACTTTAGGATTCTCTTTTTAAGCTGTTCGTTAAAACACTAGTGCTTAGGAAATCTATTGGAGGCAGAAGCAGTCAAGGGTAGCCTAGGGTTAGGGTTAGGCTTAGGGTTAGGCTTAGGGTACGGCTTAGGGTACGAGTTCGGGGAGGGTTTCGGGTACGGCGTAGGGTATGGGTTAGGGTTAGGGTTAGGGTTAGTGTTAGGGTTAGGGCTCGGTTTAGGGTACGGGTTAGGATTAGGGTACGTGTTAGGGTTAGGGTAGGGGTTAGGGTTAGGGTACGCCTTAGGGTTAGGGTAGTTATTAAACCTATCCCACTCTCTAGATACCCCTTAGCACGTAAAGGAATATTATTTGGGGGTCCAGCCATGGAGAAGAGTTTAGACACTAGGATAAGATAAGGAACACACCCATTATAAAGAAATCACATTAGGATTCTCTTTTTAAGCTGTTCGTTAAAACACTAGTGCTTAGGAAATCTATTGGAGGCAGAAGCAGTCAAGGGTAGCCGAGGGTTAGGGTTAGGCTTAGGGTTAGGCTTAGGGTACGGCTTAGGGTACGAGTTCGGGGAGGGTTTCGGGTACGGCGTAGGGTATGGGTTAGGGTTAGGGTTAGGGTTAGTGTTAGGGTTAGGGCTCGGTTTAGGGTACGTTTAGGATTAGGGTACGTGTTAGGTTTAGGGTAGGGGTTAGGGTTAGGGTACGCGTTAGGGTTAGGGTACTTAGTAAACCTATCCCACTCTCTAGATACCCCTTAGCACGTAAAGGAATATTATTTGGGGTTCCAGCCATGGAGAAGAATTTAGACACTAGGATAAGATAAGGAACACACCCATTATAAAGAAATCACATTAGGATTCTCTTTTTAAGCTGTTGCTTAAAACACTAGTGCTTAGGAAATCTATTGGAGGCAGAAGCAGTCAAGGGTAGCCTAGGGTTAGTGTTAGGCTTAGGGTTAGGCTTAGGGTACGGCTTACGGTACGGGTTTGGGGAGGGGTTCAGGTACGGCGTAGGGTATGGGTTAGGGTTAGGGTTAGTGTTAGTGTTAGGGTTAGGGCTCGGTTTAGGGTACGGGTTAGGATTAGGGTACGTGTTAGTGTTAGGTTAGGGGTTAGGGTTAGAGTACGCATTAGGGTTAGGGTAGTTATTAAACCTATCCCACTCTCTAGATACCCCTTAGCACGTAAGGCAATATTATTTGGGGGTGCAGCCATGGAGAAGAGTTTAGACACTAGGATAAGATAAGGAACACACCCATTATAAAGAAATCACATTAGGATTCTCTTTTTAAGCTGTTCCTTAAAACACTAGTGCTTAGGAAATCTATTGGAGGCAGAAGCAGTCAAGGGTAGCCTAGGGTTAGGGTTAGGCTTAGGGTTAGGTTTAGGGTACGGCTTGGGGAATGGGTTCGGGGAGGGGTTCGGGTACAGCGTAGGGTTTGGGTTAGGGTTAGGGTTAGGGTTAGTGTTAGGGTTAGGGCTCGGTTTAGGGTACGGGTTAGGATTAGGGTACGTGTTAGGGTTAGGGTAGGGGTTAGGGTTAGGGTAGTTATTAAACCTATCCCACTCTCTAGATACCCCTTAGCACGTAAAGGAATATTATTTGGGGGTCCAGCCATGGAGAAGAGTTTAGACACTAGGATAAGATAAGGAACACACCCATTATAAAGAAATCACATTAGGATTCTCTTTTTAAGCTGTTCCTTAAAACACTAGTGCTTAGGAAATCTATTGGAGGCAGAAGCAGTCAAGGGTAGCCTAGGGTTAGGGTTAGGCTTAGGGTTAGGCTTAGGGTACGGCTTAGGGTACGGGTTCGGGGAGGGGTGCGGGTACGGCGTAGGGTATGGGTTAGGGTTAGGGTTAGGGTTAGTGTTAGGGTTAGGGCTCGGTTTAGGGTACAGGTTAGTATTAGGGTACGTGTTAGGGTTAGGGTAGGGGTTAGGGTTAGGGTACGCGTTAGGGTTAGGGTAGTTATTAAACCTATCCCACTCTCTAGATACCCCTTAGCACGTAAAGGAATATTATTTAGGGTCCAGCCATGGAGAAGAGTTTAGACACTAGGATAAGATAAGGAACACACCCATTATAAAGAAATCACATTAGGATTCTCTTTTTAAGCTGTTCCTTAAAACACTAGTGCTTAGGAAATCTATTGGAGGCAGAAGCAGTCAAGGGTAGCCTAGGGTTAGGGTTAGGCTTAGGGTTAGGCTTAGGGTACGGCTTAGGGTACGGGTTCGGGGAGGGTTTCGGGTACGGCGTAGGGTATGGGTTAGGGTTAGGGTTAGGGTTAGTGTTAGGGTTAGGGCTCGGTTTAGGGTACGGGTTAGGATTAGGGTACGTGTTAGGGTTAGGGTAGGGGTTAGGGTTAGGGTATGCGTTAGGGTTAGGGTAGTTATTAAACCTATCCCACTCTCTAGATACCCCTTAGCACGTAAAGGAATATTATTTGGGGGTCCAGCCATGGAGAAGAGTTTAGACACTAGGATAAGATAAGGAACACACCCATTATAAAGAAATCACATTAGGATTCTCTTTTTAAGCTGTTCGTTAAAACACTAGTGCTTAGGAAATCTATTGGAGGCAGAAGCAGTCAAGGGTAGCCTAGGGTTAGGGTTAGGCTTAGGGTTAGGCTTAGGGTACGGCTTAGGGTACGAGTTCGGGGAGGGTTTCGGGTACGGCGTAGGGTATGGGTTAGGGTTAGGGTTAGGGTTAGTGTTAGGGTTAGGGCTCGGTTTAGGGTATGGGTTAGGATTAGGGTACGTGTTAGGGTTAGGGTAGGGGTTAGGGTTAGGGTACGCGTTAGGGTTAGGGTAGTTATTAAACCTATCCCACTCTCTAGATACCCCTTAGCACGTAAAGGAATATTATTTGGGGGTCCAGCCATGGAGAAGAGTTTAGACACTAGGATAAGATAAGGAACACACCCATTATAAAGAAATCACTTTAGGATTCTCTTTTTAAGCTGTTCGTTAAAACACTAGTGCTTAGGAAATCTATTGGAGGCAGAAGCAGTCAAGGGTAGCCTAGGGTTAGGGTTAGGCTTAGGGTTAGGCTTAGGGTACGGCTTAGGGTACGAGTTCGGGGAGGGTTTCGGGTACGGCGTAGGGTATGGGTTAGGGTTAGGGTTAGGGTTAGTGTTAGGGTTAGGGCTCGGTTTAGGGTACGGGTTAGGATTAGGGTACGTGTTAGGGTTAGGGTAGGGGTTAGGGTTAGGGTACGCCTTAGGGTTAGGGTAGTTATTAAACCTATCCCACTCTCTAGATACCCCTTAGCACGTAAAGGAATATTATTTGGGGGTCCAGCCATGGAGAAGAGTTTAGACACTAGGATAAGATAAGGAACACACCCATTATAAAGAAATCACATTAGGATTCTCTTTTTAAGCTGTTCGTTAAAACACTAGTGCTTAGGAAATCTATTGGAGGCAGAAGCAGTCAAGGGTAGCCGAGGGTTAGGGTTAGGCTTAGGGTTAGGCTTAGGGTACGGCTTAGGGTACGAGTTCGGGGAGGGTTTCGGGTACGGCGTAGGGTATGGGTTAGGGTTAGGGTTAGGGTTAGTGTTAGGGTTAGGGCTCGGTTTAGGGTACGGGTTAGGATTAGGGTACGTGTTAGGGTTAGGGTAGGGGTTAGGGTTAGGGTACGCGTTAGGGTTAGGGTAGTTATTAAACCTATCCCACTCTCTAGATACCCCTTAGCACGTAAAGGAATATTATTTGGGGGTGCAGCCATGGAGAAGAGTTTAGACACTAGGATAAGATAAGGAACACACCCATTATAAAGAAATCACATTAGGATTCTCTTTTTAAGCTGTTCGTTAAAACACTAGTGCTTAGGAAATCTATTGGAGGCAGAAGCAGTCAAGGGTAGCCTAGGGTTAGGGTTAGGCTTAGGGTTAGGCTTAGGGTACGGCTTAGGGTACGAGTTCGGGGAGGGTTTCGGGTACGGCGTAGGGTATGGGTTAGGGTTAGGGTTAGGGTTAGTGTTAGGGTTAGGGCTCGGTTTAGGGTACGGGTTAGGATTAGGGTACGTGTTAGGGTTAGGGTAGGGGTTAGGGTTAGGGTACGCGTTAGGGTTAGGGTAGTTATTAAACCTATCCCACTCTCTAGATACCCCTTAGCACGTAAAGGAATATTATTTGGGGGTCCAGCCATGGAGAAGAGTTTAGACACTAGGATAAGATAAGGAACACACCCATTATAAAGAAATCACTTTAGGATTCTCTTTTTAAGCTGTTCCTTAAAACAGTAGTGCTTAGGAAATCTATTGGAGGCAGAAGCAGTCAAGGGTAGCCTAGGGTTAGGGTTAGGCTTAGGGTTAGGGTTAGGGTACGGCTTGGGGTATGGGTTCGGGGAGGTGTTCGTGTACGGCGTAGGGTATGGGTTAGGGTTAGGGTTTGGGTTAGTGTTAGGGATAGGGCTCGGTTTAGGGTACGGGTTAGGATTAGGGTACGTGTTAGGGTTAGGGTAGGGGTTAGGGTTAGGTTACGCGTTAGGGCTAGGGTAGTTAGTAAACCTCTCCCACTCTCTAGCTCCCCCTTAGCACGTAAAGGAATATTATTTGGGGGTCCAGCCATGGAGAAGAGTTTAGACACTAGGATAAGATAAGGAACACACCCATTATAAAGAAATCACTTTAGGATTCTCTTTTTAAGCTGTTCCTTAAAACACTACTGCTTAGGAAATCAATTGGAGGCAGAAGCAGTCAAGGGTAGCCTAGGGTTAGGGTTAGGCTTAGGGTTAGGTTTAGGGTATGGCTTAGGGTACGGGTTCGGGGAGGTGTGCGGGTACGGCGTAGGGTATGGGTTAGGGTTTGGGTTAGGGTTAGTGTTAGGGTTAGGCCTCGGATTAGGGTACAGGTTAGGATTAGGGTACGTGTTAGGGTTAGGGTAGGGGTTAGGGTTAGGGTACGCGTTAGGGTTAGGGTAGTTATTAAACCTATCCCACTCTCTAGATACCCCTTAGCACGTAAGGGAATATTATTTGGGGGTGCAGCCATGGAGAAGAGTTTAGACACTAGGATAAGATAAGGAACACACCCATTATAAAGAAATCACATTAGGATTCTCTTTTTAAGCTGTTCCTTAAAACAGTAGTGCTTAGGAAATCTATTGGAGGCAGAAGCAGTCAAGGGTAGCCTAGGGTTAGGGTTAGGCTTAGGGTTAGGCTTAGGGTACGGCTTAGGTTACGGGTTCGGGGAGGGGTGCGGGTACTGCGTAGGGTATGGGTTAGGGTTAGGGTTAGGGTTAGTGTTAGGGTTAGGGCTCGGTTTAGGGTACGTTTAGGATTAGGGTACGTGTTAGGTTTAGGGTAGGGGTTAGGGTTAGGGTACGCGTTAGGGTTAGGGTACTTAGTAAACCTATCCCACTCTCTAGATACCCCTTAGCACGTAAAGGAATATTATTTGGGGTTCCAGCCATGGAGAAGAATTTAGACACTAGGATAAGATAAGGAACACACCCATTATAAAGAAATCACATTAGGATTCTCTTTTTAAGCTGTTGCTTAAAACACTAGTGCTTAGGAAATCTATTGGAGGCAGAAGCAGTCAAGGGTAGCCTAGGGTTAGTGTTAGGCTTAGGGTTAGGCTTAGGGTACGGCTTACGGTACGGGTTTGGGGAGGGGTTCAGGTACGGCGTAGGGTATGGGTTAGGGTTAGGGTTAGTGTTAGTGTTAGGGTTAGGGCTCGGTTTAGGGTACGGGTTAGGATTAGGGTACGTGTTAGTGTTAGGTTAGGGGTTAGGGTTAGAGTACGCATTAGGGTTAGGGTAGTTATTAAACCTATCCCACTCTCTAGATACCCCTTAGCACGTAAGGCAATATTATTTGGGGGTGCAGCCATGGAGAAGAGTTTAGACACTAGGATAAGATAAGGAACACACCCATTATAAAGAAATCACATTAGGATTCTCTTTTTAAGCTGTTCCTTAAAACACTAGTGCTTAGGAAATCTATTGGAGGCAGAAGCAGTCAAGGGTAGCCTAGGGTTAGGGTTAGGCTTAGGGTTAGGTTTAGGGTACGGCTTGGGGAATGGGTTCGGGGAGGGGTTCGGGTACAGCGTAGGGTTTGGGTTAGGGTTAGGGTTAGGGTTAGTGTTAGGGTTAGGGCTCGGTTTAGGGTACGGGTTAGGATTAGGGTACGTGTTAGGGTTACGGTAGGGGTTAGGGTTAGGGTAGTTATTAAACCTATCCCACTCTCTAGATACCCCTTAGCACGTAAAGTAATATTATTTGGGGGTCCAGCCATGGAGAAGAGTTTAGACACTAGGATAAGATAAGGAACACACCCATTATAAAGAAATCACATTAGGATTCTCTTTTTAAGCTGTTCCTTAAAACACTAGTGCTTAGGAAATCTATTGGAGGCAGAAGCAGTCAAGGGTAGCCTAGGGTTAGGGTTAGGCTTAGGGTTAGGCTTAGGGTACGGCTTAGGGTACGGGTTCGGGGAGGGTTTTGGGTACGGCGTAGGGTATGGGTTAGGGTTAGGGTTAGGGTTAGTGTTAGGGTTAGGGCTCGGTTTAGGGTACGTTTAGGATTAGGGTACGTGTTAGGTTTAGGGTAGGGGTTAGGGTTAGGGTACGCGTTAGGGTTAGGGTACTTAGTAAACCTATCCCACTCTCTAGATACCCCTTAGCACGTAAAGGAATATTATTTGGGGTTCCAGCCATGGAGAAGAATTTAGACACTAGGATAAGATAAGGAACACACCCATTATAAAGAAATCACATTAGGATTCTCTTTTTAAGCTGTTGCTTAAAACACTAGTGCTTAGGAAATCTATTGGAGGCAGAAGCAGTCAAGGGTAGCCTAGGGTTAGTGTTAGGCTTAGGGTTAGGCTTAGGGTACGGCTTACGGTACGGGTTTGGGGAGGGGTTCAGGTACGGCGTAGGGTATGGGTTAGGGTTAGGGTTAGTGTTAGTGTTAGGGTTAGGGCTCGGTTTAGGGTACGGGTTAGGATTAGGGTACGTGTTAGTGTTAGGTTAGGGGTTAGGGTTAGAGTACGCATTAGGGTTAGGGTAGTTATTAAACCTATCCCACTCTCTAGATACCCCTTAGCACGTAAGGCAATATTATTTGGGGGTGCAGCCATGGAGAAGAGTTTAGACACTAGGATAAGATAAGGAACACACCCATTATAAAGAAATCACATTAGGATTCTCTTTTTAAGCTGTTCCTTAAAACACTAGTGCTTAGGAAATCTATTGGAGGCAGAAGCAGTCAAGGGTAGCCTAGGGTTAGGGTTAGGCTTAGGGTTAGGTTTAGGGTACGGCTTGGGGAATGGGTTCGGGGAGGGGTTCGGGTACAGCGTAGGGTTTGGGTTAGGGTTAGGGTTAGGGTTAGTGTTAGGGTTAGGGCTCGGTTTAGGGTACGGGTTAGGATTAGGGTACGTGTTAGGGTTAGGGTAGGGGTTAGGGTTAGGGTAGTTATTAAACCTATCCCACTCTCTAGATACCCCTTAGCACGTAAAGGAATATTATTTGGGGGTCCAGCCATGGAGAAGAGTTTAGACACTAGGATAAGATAAGGAACACACCCATTATAAAGAAATCACATTAGGATTCTCTTTTTAAGCTGTTCCTTAAAACACTAGTGCTTAGGAAATCTATTGGAGGCAGAAGCAGTCAAGGGTAGCCTAGGGTTAGGGTTAGGCTTAGGGTTAGGCTTAGGGTACGGCTTAGGGTACGGGTTCGGGGAGGGGTGCGGGTACGGCGTAGGGTATGGGTTAGGGTTAGGGTTAGGGTTAGTGTTAGGGTTAGGGCTCGGTTTAGGGTACAGGTTAGTATTAGGGTACGTGTTAGGGTTAGGGTAGGGGTTAGGGTTAGGGTACGCGTTAGGGTTAGGGTAGTTATTAAACCTATCCCACTCTCTAGATACCCCTTAGCACGTAAAGGAATATTATTTAGGGTCCAGCCATGGAGAAGAGTTTAGACACTAGGATAAGATAAGGAACACACCCATTATAAAGAAATCACATTAGGATTCTCTTTTTAAGCTGTTCCTTAAAACACTAGTGCTTAGGAAATCTATTGGAGGCAGAAGCAGTCAAGGGTAGCCTAGGGTTAGGGTTAGGCTTAGGGTTAGGCTTAGGGTACGGCTTAGGGTACGGGTTCGGGGAGGGTTTCGGGTACGGCGTAGGGTATGGGTTAGGGTTAGGGTTAGGGTTAGTGTTAGGGTTAGGGCTCGGTTTAGGGTACGGGTTAGGATTAGGGTACGTGTTAGGGTTAGGGTAGGGGTTAGGGTTAGGGTATGCGTTAGGGTTAGGGTAGTTATTAAACCTATCCCACTCTCTAGATACCCCTTAGCACGTAAAGGAATATTATTTGGGGGTCCAGCCATGGAGAAGAGTTTAGACACTAGGATAAGATAAGGAACACACCCATTATAAAGAAATCACATTAGGATTCTCTTTTTAAGCTGTTCGTTAAAACACTAGTGCTTAGGAAATCTATTGGAGGCAGAAGCAGTCAAGGGTAGCCTAGGGTTAGGGTTAGGCTTAGGGTTAGGCTTAGGGTACGGCTTAGGGTACGAGTTCGGGGAGGGTTTCGGGTACGGCGTAGGGTATGGGTTAGGGTTAGGGTTAGGGTTAGTGTTAGGGTTAGGGCTCGGTTTAGGGTATGGGTTAGGATTAGGGTACGTGTTAGGGTTAGGGTAGGGGTTAGGGTTAGGGTACGCGTTAGGGTTAGGGTAGTTATTAAACCTATCCCACTCTCTAGATACCCCTTAGCACGTAAAGGAATATTATTTGGGGGTCCAGCCATGGAGAAGAGTTTAGACACTAGGATAAGATAAGGAACACACCCATTATAAAGAAATCACTTTAGGATTCTCTTTTTAAGCTGTTCGTTAAAACACTAGTGCTTAGGAAATCTATTGGAGGCAGAAGCAGTCAAGGGTAGCCTAGGGTTAGGGTTAGGCTTAGGGTTAGGCTTAGGGTACGGCTTAGGGTACGAGTTCGGGGAGGGTTTCGGGTACGGCGTAGGGTATGGGTTAGGGTTAGGGTTAGGGTTAGTGTTAGGGTTAGGGCTCGGTTTAGGGTACGGGTTAGGATTAGGGTACGTGTTAGGGTTAGGGTAGGGGTTAGGGTTAGGGTACGCCTTAGGGTTAGGGTAGTTATTAAACCTATCCCACTCTCTAGATACCCCTTAGCACGTAAAGGAATATTATTTGGGGGTCCAGCCATGGAGAAGAGTTTAGACACTAGGATAAGATAAGGAACACACCCATTATAAAGAAATCACATTAGGATTCTCTTTTTAAGCTGTTCGTTAAAACACTAGTGCTTAGGAAATCTATTGGAGGCAGAAGCAGTCAAGGGTAGCCGAGGGTTAGGGTTAGGCTTAGGGTTAGGCTTAGGGTACGGCTTAGGGTACGAGTTCGGGGAGGGTTTCGGGTACGGCGTAGGGTATGGGTTAGGGTTAGGGTTAGGGTTAGTGTTAGGGTTAGGGCTCGGTTTAGGGTACGGGTTAGGATTAGGGTACGTGTTAGGGTTAGGGTAGGGGTTAGGGTTAGGGTACGCGTTAGGGTTAGGGTAGTTATTAAACCTATCCCACTCTCTAGATACCCCTTAGCACGTAAAGGAATATTATTTGGGGGTGCAGCCATGGAGAAGAGTTTAGACACTAGGATAAGATAAGGAACACACCCATTATAAAGAAATCACATTAGGATTCTCTTTTTAAGCTGTTCGTTAAAACACTAGTGCTTAGGAAATCTATTGGAGGCAGAAGCAGTCAAGGGTAGCCTAGGGTTAGGGTTAGGCTTAGGGTTAGGCTTAGGGTACGGCTTAGGGTACGAGTTCGGGGAGGGTTTCGGGTACGGCGTAGGGTATGGGTTAGGGTTAGGGTTAGGGTTAGTGTTAGGGTTAGGGCTCGGTTTAGGGTACGGGTTAGGATTAGGGTACGTGTTAGGGTTAGGGTAGGGGTTAGGGTTAGGGTACGCGTTAGGGTTAGGGTAGTTATTAAACCTATCCCACTCTCTAGATACCCCTTAGCACGTAAAGGAATATTATTTGGGGGTCCAGCCATGGAGAAGAGTTTAGACACTAGGATAAGATAAGGAACACACCCATTATAAAGAAATCACTTTAGGATTCTCTTTTTAAGCTGTTCCTTAAAACAGTAGTGCTTAGGAAATCTATTGGAGGCAGAAGCAGTCAAGGGTAGCCTAGGGTTAGGGTTAGGCTTAGGGTTAGGGTTAGGGTACGGCTTGGGGTATGGGTTCGGGGAGGTGTTCGTGTACGGCGTAGGGTATGGGTTAGGGTTAGGGTTTGGGTTAGTGTTAGGGATAGGGCTCGGTTTAGGGTACGGGTTAGGATTAGGGTACGTGTTAGGGTTAGGGTAGGGGTTAGGGTTAGGTTACGCGTTAGGGCTAGGGTAGTTAGTAAACCTCTCCCACTCTCTAGCTCCCCCTTAGCACGTAAAGGAATATTATTTGGGGGTCCAGCCATGGAGAAGAGTTTAGACACTAGGATAAGATAAGGAACACACCCATTATAAAGAAATCACTTTAGGATTCTCTTTTTAAGCTGTTCCTTAAAACACTACTGCTTAGGAAATCAATTGGAGGCAGAAGCAGTCAAGGGTAGCCTAGGGTTAGGGTTAGGCTTAGGGTTAGGTTTAGGGTATGGCTTAGGGTACGGGTTCGGGGAGGTGTGCGGGTACGGCGTAGGGTATGGGTTAGGGTTTGGGTTAGGGTTAGTGTTAGGGTTAGGCCTCGGATTAGGGTACAGGTTAGGATTAGGGTACGTGTTAGGGTTAGGGTAGGGGTTAGGGTTAGGGTACGCGTTAGGGTTAGGGTAGTTATTAAACCTATCCCACTCTCTAGATACCCCTTAGCACGTAAGGGAATATTATTTGGGGGTGCAGCCATGGAGAAGAGTTTAGACACTAGGATAAGATAAGGAACACACCCATTATAAAGAAATCACATTAGGATTCTCTTTTTAAGCTGTTCCTTAAAACAGTAGTGCTTAGGAAATCTATTGGAGGCAGAAGCAGTCAAGGGTAGCCTAGGGTTAGGGTTAGGCTTAGGGTTAGGCTTAGGGTACGGCTTAGGTTACGGGTTCGGGGAGGGGTGCGGGTACTGCGTAGGGTATGGGTTAGGGTTAGGGTTAGGGTTAGTGTTAGGGTTAGGGCTCGGTTTAGGGTACGTTTAGGATTAGGGTACGTGTTAGGTTTAGGGTAGGGGTTAGGGTTAGGGTACGCGTTAGGGTTAGGGTACTTAGTAAACCTATCCCACTCTCTAGATACCCCTTAGCACGTAAAGGAATATTATTTGGGGTTCCAGCCATGGAGAAGAATTTAGACACTAGGATAAGATAAGGAACACACCCATTATAAAGAAATCACATTAGGATTCTCTTTTTAAGCTGTTGCTTAAAACACTAGTGCTTAGGAAATCTATTGGAGGCAGAAGCAGTCAAGGGTAGCCTAGGGTTAGTGTTAGGCTTAGGGTTAGGCTTAGGGTACGGCTTACGGTACGGGTTTGGGGAGGGGTTCAGGTACGGCGTAGGGTATGGGTTAGGGTTAGGGTTAGTGTTAGTGTTAGGGTTAGGGCTCGGTTTAGGGTACGGGTTAGGATTAGGGTACGTGTTAGTGTTAGGTTAGGGGTTAGGGTTAGAGTACGCATTAGGGTTAGGGTAGTTATTAAACCTATCCCACTCTCTAGATACCCCTTAGCACGTAAGGCAATATTATTTGGGGGTGCAGCCATGGAGAAGAGTTTAGACACTAGGATAAGATAAGGAACACACCCATTATAAAGAAATCACATTAGGATTCTCTTTTTAAGCTGTTCCTTAAAACACTAGTGCTTAGGAAATCTATTGGAGGCAGAAGCAGTCAAGGGTAGCCTAGGGTTAGGGTTAGGCTTAGGGTTAGGTTTAGGGTACGGCTTGGGGAATGGGTTCGGGGAGGGGTTCGGGTACAGCGTAGGGTTTGGGTTAGGGTTAGGGTTAGGGTTAGTGTTAGGGTTAGGGCTCGGTTTAGGGTACGGGTTAGGATTAGGGTACGTGTTAGGGTTACGGTAGGGGTTAGGGTTAGGGTAGTTATTAAACCTATCCCACTCTCTAGATACCCCTTAGCACGTAAAGTAATATTATTTGGGGGTCCAGCCATGGAGAAGAGTTTAGACACTAGGATAAGATAAGGAACACACCCATTATAAAGAAATCACATTAGGATTCTCTTTTTAAGCTGTTCCTTAAAACACTAGTGCTTAGGAAATCTATTGGAGGCAGAAGCAGTCAAGGGTAGCCTAGGGTTAGGGTTAGGCTTAGGGTTAGGCTTAGGGTACGGCTTAGGGTACGGGTTCGGGGAGGGTTTTGGGTACGGCGTAGGGTATGGGTTAGGGTTAGGGTTAGGGTTAGTGTTAGGGTTAGGGCTCGGTTTAGGGTACGGGTTAGGATTAGGGTACGTGTTAGGGTTAGGGTAGGGGTTAGGGTTACGGTACGCGTTAGGGTTAGGTAGTTATTAAACCTATCCCACTCTCTAGATACCCCTTAGCACGTAAAGGAATATTATTTGAGGGTCCAGCCATGGAGAAGAGTTTAGACACTAGGATAAGATAAGGAACACACCCATTATAAAGAAATCACATTAGGATTCTCTTTTTAAGCTGTTCGTTAAAACACTAGTGCTTAGGAAATCTATTGGAGGCAGAAGCAGTCAAGGGTAGCCTAGGGTTAGGGTTAGGCTTAGGGTTAGGCTTAGGGTACGGCTTAGGGTACGGGTTCGGGGAGGGTTTCGGGTACGGCGTAGGGTATGGGTTAGGGTTAGGGTTAGGGTTAGTGTTAGGGTTAGGGCTCGGTTTAGGGTACGGTTAGGATTAGGGTACGTGTTAGGTTTAGGGTAGGGGTTAGGGTTAGGGTACGCGTTAGGGTTAGGGTAGTTAGTAAACCTATCCCACTCTCTAGATACCCCTTAGCACGTAAAGGAATATTATTTGGGGTTCCAGCCATGGAGAAGAATTTAGACACTAGGATAAGATAAGGAACACACCCATTATAAAGAAATCACATTAGGATTCTCTTTTTAAGCTGTTGCTTAAAACACTAGTGCTTAGGAAATCTATTGGAGGCAGAAGCAGTCAAGGGTAGCCTAGGGTTAGTGTTAGGCTTAGGGTTAGGCTTAGGGTACGGCTTAGGGTACGGGTTTGGGGAGGGGTTCAGGTACGGCGTAGGGTATGGGTTAGGGTTAGGGTTAGTGTTAGTGTTAGGGTTAGGGCTCGGTTTAGGGTACGGGTTAGGATTAGGGTACGTGTTAGTGTTAGGTTAGGGGTTAGGGTTAGAGTACGCATTAGGGTTAGGGTAGTTATTAAACCTATCCCACTCTCTAGATACCCCTTAGCACGTAAGGCAATATTATTTGGGGGTGCAGCCATGGAGAAGAGTTTAGACACTAGGATAAGATAAGGAACACACCCATTATAAAGAAATCACATTAGGATTCTCTTTTTAAGCTGTTCCTTAAAACACTAGTGCTTAGGAAATCTATTGGAGGCAGAAGCAGTCAAGGGTAGCCTAGGGTTAGGGTTAGGCTTAGGGTTAGGTTTAGGGTACGGCTTGGGGAATGGGTTCGGGGAGGGGTTCGGGTACAGCGTAGGGTTTGGGTTAGGGTTAGGGTTAGGGTTAGTGTTAGGGTTAGGGCTCGGTTTAGGGTACGGGTTAGGATTAGGGTACGTGTTAGGGTTACGGTAGGGGTTAGGGTTAGGGTAGTTATTAAACCTATCCCACTCTCTAGATACCCCTTAGCACGTAAAGGAATATTATTTGGGGGTCCAGCCATGGAGAAGAGTTTAGACACTAGGATAAGATAAGGAACACACCCATTATAAAGAAATCACATTAGGATTCTCTTTTTAAGCTGTTCCTTAAAACACTAGTGCTTAGGAAATCTATTGGAGGCAGAAGCAGTCAAGGGTAGCCTAGGGTTAGGGTTAGGCTTAGGGTTAGGCTTAGGGTACGGCTTAGGGTTCGGGTTCGGGGAGGGTTTCGGGTACGGCGTAGGGTATGGGTTAGGGTTAGGGTTAGGGTTAGTGTTAGGGTTAGGGCTCGGTTTAGGGTACGGGTTAGGATTAGGGTACGTGTTAGGGTTAGGGTAGGGGTTAGGGTTACGGTACGCGTTAGGGTTAGGTAGTTATTAAACCTATCCCACTCTCTAGATACCCCTTAGCACGTAAAGGAATATTATTTGAGGGTCCAGCCATGGAGAAGAGTTTAGACACTAGGATAAGATAAGGAACACACCCATTATAAAGAAATCACATTAGGATTCTCTTTTTAAGCTGTTCGTTAAAACACTAGTGCTTAGGAAATCTATTGGAGGCAGAAGCAGTCAAGGGTAGCCTAGGGTTAGGGTTAGGCTTAGGGTTAGGCTTAGGGTACGGCTTAGGGTACGGGTTCGGGGAGGGTTTCGGGTACGGCGTAGGGTATGGGTTAGGGTTAGGGTTAGGGTTAGTGTTAGGGTTAGGGCTCGGTTTAGGGTACGGTTAGGATTAGGGTACGTGTTAGGTTTAGGGTAGGGGTTAGGGTTAGGGTACGCGTTAGGGTTAGGGTAGTTAGTAAACCTATCCCACTCTCTAGATACCCCTTAGCACGTAAAGGAATATTATTTGGGGTTCCAGCCATGGAGAAGAATTTAGACACTAGGATAAGATAAGGAACACACCCATTATAAAGAAATCACATTAGGATTCTCTTTTTAAGCTGTTGCTTAAAACACTAGTGCTTAGGAAATCTATTGGAGGCAGAAGCAGTCAAGGGTAGCCTAGGGTTAGTGTTAGGCTTAGGGTTAGGCTTAGGGTACGGCTTAGGGTACGGGTTTGGGGAGGGGTTCAGGTACGGCGTAGGGTATGGGTTAGGGTTAGGGTTAGTGTTAGTGTTAGGGTTAGGGCTCGGTTTAGGGTACGGGTTAGGATTAGGGTACGTGTTAGTGTTAGGGTAGCGGTTAGGGTTAGAGTACGCATTAGGTTTAGGGTAGTTATTAAACCTATCCCACTCTCTAGATACCCCTTAGCACGTAAGGCAATATTATTTGGGGGTGCAGCCATGGAGAAGAGTTTAGACACTAGGATAAGATAAGGAACACACCCATTATAAAGAAATCACATTAGGATTCTCTTTTTAAGCTGTTCCTTAAAACACTAGTGGTTAGGAAATCAATTGGAGGCAGAAGCAGTCAAGGGTAGCCTAGGGTTAGGTTTAGGCTTAGGGTTCGGCTTAGGGTACGGCTTAGGGTACGGGTTCGGGGAGGGGTGCGGGTACTGCGTACGGTATGGGTTAGGGTTAGGGTTAGGGTTAGTGTTAGGGTTAGGGCTCGGTGTAGGGTACGGGTTAGGATTAGGGTACGTGTTAGGGTTAGGGTAGGGGTTAGGTTTAGGGTACGCGTTAGGGTTAGGGTAGTTGTTAAACCTATCCCACTCTCTAGATACCCCTTAGCACGTAAAGGAATATTATTTGGGGGTCCAGCGATGGAGAAGAGTTTAGACACTAGGATAAGATAAGGAACACACCCATTATAAAGAAATCACATTAGGATTCTCTTTTTCAGCTCTTCCTTAAAACACTAGTGCTTAGGAAATCTATTAGAGGCAGAAGCAGTCAAGGGTAGCCTAGGGTTAGGGTTAGGCTTAGGGTTAGGCTTAGGGTACGGCTTAGGGTACGGGTTCGGGGAGGGTTTCGGGTACGGCGTAGGGTATGGGTTAGGGTTAGGGTTAGGGTTTGTGTTAGGGTTAGGGCTCGGTTTAGGGTACGGTTAGGATTAGGGTACGTGGTAGGTTTAGGGTAGGGGTTAGGGTTAGGGTACGCATTAGGTTTAGGGTCGTTAGTAAACCTATCCCACTCTCTAGATACCCCTTAGCACATAAAGGAATATTATTTGGGGGTCCAGCCATGGAGAAGAGTTTAGACACTAGGATAAGATAAGGAACACACCCATTATAAAGAAATCACATTAGGATTCTCTTTTTAAGCTGTTGCTTAAAACACTAGTGCTTAGGAAATCTATTGGAGGCAGAAGCAGTCAAGGGTAGCCTAGGGTTAGTGTTGGCTTAGGGTTAGGCTTAGGGTATGGCTTAGGGTACGGGTTCGGGGAGGGTTTCGGGTACGGCGTAGGGTATGGGTTAGGGTTAGGGTTAGGGTTAGTGTTAGGGTTAGGGCTCGGTTTAGGGTACAGGTTAGGATTAGGGTACGTGTTAGGTTTAGGGTAGGGGTTAGGGTTAGGGTACGCGTTAGGGTTAGGGTACTTATTAAACCTATCCCACTCTCTAGATACCCCTTAGCACGTAAAGGAATATTATTTGAGGGTCCAGCCATGGAGAAGAGTTTAGACACTAGGATAAGATAAGGAACACACCCATTATAAAGAAATCACATTAGGATTCTCTTTTTAAGCTGTTCCTTAAAACACTAGTGCTTAGGAAATCTATTGGAGGCAGAAGCAGTCAAGGGTAGCCTAGGATAAGGTTAGGCTTAGGGTGAGGCTTAGGGTAGGGCTTAGGGTACGGGTTCGGGGAGGGTTTCGGGTACGGCGTAGGGTATGGGTTAGGGTTAGGGTTAGTGTTAGGGTTAGGGTAGGGGTTAGGGTTAGGGTACGCGTTAGGGTTAGGGTAGTTATTAAACCTATCCCACTCTCTAGATACCCCTTAGCACATAAAGGAATATTATTTGGGGGTCCAGCCATGGAGAAGAGTTTAGACACTAGGATAAGAAAAGGAACACACCCATTATAAAGAAATCACTTTAGGATTCTCTTTTTAAGCTGTTCGTTAAAACACTAGTGCTTAGGAAATCTATTGGAGGCAGAAGCAGTCAAGGGTAGCCTAGGGTTAGGGTTAGGCTTAGGGTTAGGCTTAGGGTAAGGCTTAGGGTACGGGTTCGGGGAGGGTTTCGGGTACGGCGTAGGGTATGGGTTAGGGTTAGGGTTAGGGTTAGTGTTAGGGTTAGGGCTCGGTTTAGGGTACGGTTAGGATTAGGGTACGTGTTAGGTTTAGGGTAGGGGTTAGGGTTAGGGTACGCGTTAGGGTTAGGGTAGTTAGTAAACCTATCCCACTCTCTAGATACCCCTTAGCACGTAAAGGAATATTATTTGGGGTTCCAGCCATGGAGAAGAATTTAGACACTAGGATAAGATAAGGAACACACCCATTATAAAGAAATCACATTAGGATTCTCTTTTTAAGCTGTTGCTTAAAACACTAGTGCTTAGGAAATCTATTGGAGGCAGAAGCAGTCAAGGGTAGCCTAGGGTTAGTGTTAGGCTTAGGGTTAGGCTTAGGGTACGGCTTAGGGTACGGGTTTGGGGAGGGGTTCAGGTACGGCCTAGGGTATGGGTTAGGGTTAGGGTTAGTGTTAGTGTTAGGGTTAGGGCTCGGTTTAGGGTACGGGTTAGGATTAGGGTACGTGTTAGTGTTAGGGTAGGGGTTAGGGTTAGAGTACGCATTAGGTTTAGGGTAGTTATTAAACCTATCCCACTCTCTAGATACCCCTTAGCACGTAAGGCAATATTATTTGGGGGTGCAGCCATGGAGAAGAGATTAGACACTAGGATAAGATAAGGAACACACCCATTATAAAGAAATCACATTAGGATTCTCTTTTTAAGCTGTTCCTTAAAACACTAGTGCTTAGGAAATCAATTGGAGGCAGAAGCAGTCAAGGGTAGCCTAGGTTTAGGGTTAGGCTTAGGGTTCGGCTTAGGGTACGGCTTAGGGTACGGGTTCGGGGAGGGGTGCGGGTACGGCCTACGGTATGGGTTAGGGTTAGGGTTAGGGTTAGTGTTAGGGTTAGGGCTCGGTTTAGGGTACGGGTTAGGATTAGGGTACGTGTTAGGGTTAGGGTAGGGGTTAGGTTTAGGGTACGCGTTAGGGTTAGGGTAGTTGTTAAACCTATCCCACTCTCTAGATACCCCTTAGCACGTAAAGGAATATTATTTGGGGGTCCAGCCATGGAGAAGAGTTTAGACACTAGGATAAGATAAGGAACACACCCATTATAAAGAAATCACATTAGGATTCTCTTTTTAAGCTGTTCCTTAAAACAGTAGTGCTTAGGAAATCTATTGGAGGCAGAAGCAGTCAAGGGTAGCCTAGGGTTAGGGTTAGGCTTAGGGTTAGGCTTAGGGTACGGCTTAGGGTACGGGTTCGGGGAGGGGTGCGGGTACGGCGTAGGGTATGGGTTAGGGTTAGGGTTAGGGTTAGTGTTAGGGTTAGGGCTCGGTTTAGGGTACAGGTTAGGATTAGGGTACGTGTTAGGGTTAGGGTAGGGGTTAGGGTTAGGGTACGCGTTAGGGTTAGGGTAGTTATTAAACCTATCCCACTCTCTAGATACCCCTTAGCACGTAATGGAATATTATTTGAGGGTCCAGCCATGGAGAAGAGTTTAGACACTAGGATAAGATAAGGAACACACCCATTATAAAGAAATCACATTAGGATTCTCTTTTTAAGCTGTTCCTTAAAACACTAGTGCTTAGGAAATCTATTGGAGGCAGAAGCAGTCAAGGGTAGCCTAGGATAAGGTTAGGCTTAGGGTGAGGCTTAGGGTACGGCTTAGGGTACGGGTTCGGGGAGGGTTTCGGGTACGGCGTAGGGTATGGGTTAGGGTTAGGGTTAGTGTTAGGGTTAGGGCTCGGTTTAGGGTACGGGTTAGGATTAGGGTACGTGTTAGGGTTAGGGTAGGGGTTAGGGTTAGGGTACGCGTTAGGGTTAGGGTAGTTATTAAACCTATCCCACTCTCTAGATACCCCTTAGCACGTAAAGGAATATTATTTGGGGGTCCAGCCATGGAGAAGAGTTTAGACACTAGAATAAGATAAGGAACACACCCATTATATAGAAATCACTTTAAGATTCTCTTTTTAAGCTGTTCGTTAAAACACTAGTGCTTAGGAAATCTATTGGAGGCAGAAGCAGTCAAGGGTAGCCTAGGGTTAGGGTTAGGCTTAGGGTTAGGCTTAGGGTACGGCTTAGGGTACGAGTTCGGGGAGGGTTTCGGGTACGGCGTAGGTTATGGGTTAGGGTTAGGGTTAGGGTTAGTGTTAGGGTTAGGGCTCGGTTTAGGGTAGGGGTTAGGATTAGGGTACGTGTTAGGGTTAGGGTAGGGGTTAGGGTTAGGGTACGCGTTAGGGTTAGGGTAGTTATTAAACCTATCCCACTCTCTAGATACCCCTTAGCACGTAAGGGAATATTATTTGGGGGTGCAGCCATGGAGAAGAGTTTAGACACTAGGATAAGATAAGGAACACACCCATTATAAAGAAATCACATTAGGATTCTCTTTTTAAGCTGTTCCTTAAAACACTAGTGCTTAGGAAATCTATTGGAGGCAGAAGCAGTCAAGGGTAGCCTAGGGTTAGGGTTAGGCTTAGGGTTAGGCTTAGGGTACGGCTTAGGTTACGGGTTCGGGGAGGGGTGCGGGTACGGCGTAGGGTATGGGTTAGGGTTAGGGTTAGGGTTAGTGTTAGGGTTAGGGCTCGGTTTAGGGTACGGTTAGGATTAGGGTACGTGTTAGGTTTAGGGTAGGGATTAGGGTTAGGGTACGCGTTAGGGTTAGGGTAGTTAGTAAACCTATCCCACTCTCTAGATACCTATTAGCACGTAAAGGAATATTATTTGGGGTTCCAGCCATGGAGAAGAATTTAGACACTAGGATAAGATAAGGAACACACCCATTATAAAGAAATCACATTAGGATTCTCTTTTTAAGCTGTTGCTTAAAACACTAGTGCTTAGGAAATCTATTGGAGGCAGAAGCAGTCAAGGGTAGCCTAGGGTTAGTGTTAGGCTTAGGGTTAGGCTTAGGGTACGGCTTACGGTACGGGTTTGGGGAGGGGTTCAGGTACGGCGTAGGGTATGGGTTAGGGTTAGGGTTAGTGTTAGTGTTAGGGTTAGGGCTCGGTTTAGGGTACGGGTTAGGATTAGGGTACGTGTTAGTGTTAGGTTAGGGGTTAGGGTTAGAGTACGCATTAGGGTTAGGGTAGTTATTAAACCTATCCCACTCTCTAGATACCCCTTAGCACGTAAGGAAATATTATTTGGGGGTGCAGCCATGGAGAAGAGTTTAGACACTAGGATAAGATAAGGAACACACCCATTATAAAGAAATCACATTAGGATTCTCTTTTTAAGCTGTTCCTTAAAACACTAGTGCTTAGGAAATCTATTGGAGGCAGAAGCAGTCAAGGGTAGCCTAGGGTTAGGGTTAGGCTTAGGGTTAGGTTTAGGGTACGGCTTGGGGAATGGGTTCGGGGAGGGGTTCGGGTACGGCGTAGGGTATGGGTTAGGGTTAGGGTTAGGGTTAGTGTTAGGGTTAGGGCTCGGTTTAGGGTACGGGTTAGGATTAGGGTACGTGTTAGGGTTAGGGTAGGGGTTAGGGTTAGGGTATGCGTTAGGGTTAGGTTAGTTATTAAACCTATCCCACTCTCTAGATACCCCTTAGCACGTAAAGGAATATTATTTGGGGGTGCAGCCATGGAGAAGAGTTTTGACACTAAGATAAGATAAGGAACACACCCATTATAAAGAAATCACATTAGGATTCTCTTTTTAAGCTGTTCCTTAAAACACTAGTGCTTAGGAAATCTATTGGAGGCAGAAGCAGTCAAGGGTAGCCTAGGGTTAGGGTTAGGCTTAGGGTTAGGCTTAGGGTACGGCTTAGGGTACGGGTTCGGGGAGGGTTTCGGGTACGGCGTAGGGTATGGGTTAGGGTTAGGGTTAGGGTTAGTGTTAGGGTTAGGGCTCGGTTTAGGGTACGGTTAGGATTAGGGTACGTGTTAGGTTTAGGGTAGGGGTTAGGGTTAGGGTACGCGTTAGGGTTAGGGTAGTTAGTAAACCTATCCCACTCTCTAGATACCCCTTAGCACGTAAAGGAATATTATTTGGGGTTCCAGCCATGGAGAAGAATTTAGACACTAGGATAAGATAAGGAACACACCCATTATAAAGAAATCACATTAGGATTCTCTTTTTAAGCTGTTGCTTAAAACACTAGTGCTTAGGAAATCTATTGGAGGCAGAAGCAGTCAAGGGTAGCCTAGGGTTAGTGTTAGGCTTAGGGTTAGGCTTAGGGTACGGCTTAGGGTACGGGTTTGGGGAGGGGTTCAGGTACGGCGTAGGGTATGGGTTAGGGTTAGGGTTAGTGTTAGTGTTAGGGTTAGGGCTCGGTTTAGGGTACGGGTTAGGATTAGGGTACGTGTTAGTGTTAGGGTAGGGGTTAGGGTTAGAGTACGCATTAGGTTTAGGGTAGTTATTAAACCTATCCCACTCTCTAGATACCCCTTAGCACGTAAGGCAATATTATTTGGGGGTGCAGCCATGGAGAAGAGTTTAGACACTAGGATAAGATAAGGAACACACCCATTATAAAGAAATCACATTAGGATTCTCTTTTTAAGCTGTTCCTTAAAACACTAGTGCTTAGGAAATCAATTGGAGGCAGAAGCAGTCAAGGGTAGCCTAGGGTTAGGGTTAGGCTTAGGGTTCGGCTTAGGGTACGGCTTAGGGTACGGGTTCGGGGAG
Source organism: Balaenoptera borealis (assembly GCF_965194805.1). Lineage (NCBI taxonomy): Eukaryota > Metazoa > Chordata > Mammalia > Artiodactyla > Balaenopteridae > Balaenoptera > Balaenoptera borealis. Next base: position 686,304 of record NW_028123874.1, read on the forward strand.
GGGTGCGGGTACGGCCTACGGTATGGGTTAGGGTTAGGGTTAGGGTTAGTGTTAGGGTTATGGCTCGGTTTAGGGTACGGGTTAGGATTAGGGTACGTGTTAGGGTTAGGGTAGGGGTTAGGTTTAGGGTACGCGTTAGGGTTAGGGTAGTTGTTAAACCTATCCCACTCTCTAGATACCCCTTAGCACGTAAAGGAATATTATTTGGGGGTCCAGCCATGGAGAAGAGTTTAGACACTAGGATAAGATAAGGAACACACCCATTATAAAGAAATCACATTAGGATTCTCTTTTTCAGCTCTTCCTTAAAACACTAGTGCTTAGGAAATCTATTGGAGGCAGAAGCAGTCAAGGGTAGCCTAGGGTTAGGGTTAGGCTTAGGGTTAGGCTTAGGGTACGGCTTAGGGAACGGGTTCGGGGAGGGTTTCGGGTACGGCGTAGGGTATGGGTTAGGGTTAGGGTTAGGGTTTGTGTTAGGGTTAGGGCTCGGTTTAGGGTACGGTTAGGATTAGGGTACGTGGTAGGTTTAGGGTAGGGGTTAGGGTTAGGGTACGCATTAGGGTTAGGGTCGTTAGTAAACCTATAACACTCTCTAGATACCCCTTAGCACGTAAAGGAATATTATTTGGGGGTCCAGCCATGGAGAAGAGTTTAGACACTAGGATAAGATAAGGAACACACCCATTATAAAGAAATCACATTAGGATTCTCTTTTTAAGCTGTTGCTTAAAACACTAGTGCTTAGGAAATCTATTGGAGGCAGAAGCAGTCAAGGGTAGCCTAGGGTTAGTGTTAGGCTTAGGGTTAGGCTTAGGGTATGGCTTAGGGTACGGGTTCGGGGAGGGTTTCGGGTACGGCGTAGGGTATGGGTTAGGGTTAGGGTTAGGGTTAGTGTTAGGGTTAGGGCTCGGTTTAGGGTACGGGTTAGGATTAGGGTACATGTTAGGGTTAGGGTAGGGGTTAGGGTTAGGGTACGCGTTAGGGTTAGGGTAGTTATTAAACCTATCCCACTCTCTAGATACCCCTTAGCACGTAAAGGAATATTATTTGGGGGTGCAGCCATGGAGAAGAGTTTAGACACTAGGATAAGATAAGGAACACACCCATTATAAAGAAATCACTTTAGGATTCTCTTTTTAAGCTGTTCTTAAAACACTAGTGCTTAGGAAATCTATTGGAGGCAGAAGCAGTCAAGGGTAGCCTAGGGTAAGGGTTAGGCTTAGGGTTAGGGTTAGGGTACGGCTTGGGGTATGGGTTCGGGGAGGTGTTCGTGTACGGCGTAGGGTATGGGTTAGGGTTAGGGTTTGGGTTAGTGTTAGGGTTAGGGCTCGGTTTAGGGTACGGGTTAGGATTAGGGTACGTGTTAGGGTTAGGGTAGGGGTTAGGGTTAGGTTACGCGTTAGGGCTAGGGTAGTTAGTAAACCTATCCCACTCTCTAGCTCCCCCTTAGCACGTAAAGGAATATTATTTGGGGGTCCAGCCATGGAGAAGTGTTTAGACACTAGGATAAGATAAGGAACACACCCATTATAAAGAAATCACATTAGGATTCTCTTTTTAAGCTGTTCCTTAAAACACTACTGCTTAGGAAATCAATTGGAGGCAGAAGCAGTCAAGGGTAGCCTAGGGTTAGGGTTAGGCTTAGGGTTAGGTTTAGGGTATGGCTTAGGGTACGGGTTCGGGGAGGGGTGCGGGTACGGCGTAGGGTATGGGTTAGGGTTAGGGTTAGTGTTAGGGTTAGGGCTCGGTTTAGGGTACAGGTTAGTATTAGGGTACGTGTTAGGGTTAGGGTAGGGGTTAGGGTTAGGGTACGCGTTAGGGTTAGGGTAGTTATTAAACCTATCCCACTCTCTAGATACCCCTTAGCACGTAAGGGAATATTATTTGGGGGTGCAGCCATGGAGAAGAGTTTAGACACTAGGATAAGGTAAGGAACACACCCATTATAAAGAAATCACATTAGGATTCTCTTTTTAAGCTGTTCCTTAAAACAGTAGTGCTTAGGAAATCTATTGGAGGCAGAAGCAGTCAAGGGTAGCCTAGGGTTAGGGTTAGGCTTAGGGTTAGGCTTAGGGTACGGCTTAGGTTACGGGTTCGGGGAGGGGTGCGGGTACGGCGTAGGGTATGGGTTAGGGTTAGGGTTAGTGTTAGGGTTAGGGCTCGGTTTAGGGTACGGGTTAGGATTAGGGTACGTGTTAGGGTTAGGGTAGGGGTTAGGGTTAGGGTAAGCGTTAGGGTTAGGGTAGTTTTTAAACCTATCCCACTCTCTAGATACCCCTTAGCACGTAAAGGAATATTATTTGTGGGTCGAGCCATGGAGAAGAGTTTAGACACTAGGATAAGATAAGGAACACACCCATTATAAAGAAATCACTTTAGGATTCTCTTTTTAAGCTGTTCCTTAAAACACTAGTGCTTAGGAAATCTATTGGAGGCAGAAGCAGTCAAGGGTAGACTAGGGTTAGGGTTAGGCTTAGGGTTAGGGTTAGGGTACGGCTGGGGTATGGGTTCGGGGAGGTGTTTGTGTACGGCGTAGGGTATGGGTTAGGGTTAGGGTTTGGGTTAGTGTTAGGGTTAGGGCTCGGTTTAGGGTACGGGTTAGGATTAGGGTACGTGTTAGGGTTAGGGTAGGGGTTAGGGTTAGGTTACGCGTTAGGGCTAGGGTAGTTAGTAAACCTATCCCACTCTCTAGCTCCCCCTTAGCACGTAAAGGAATATTATTTGGGGGTCCAGCCATGGAGAAGAGTTTAGACACTAGGATAAGATAAGGAACACACCCATTATAAAGAAATCACATTAGGATTCTCTTTTTAAGCTGTTCCTTAAAACACTACTGCTTAGGAAATCAATTGGAGGCAGAAGCAGTCAAGGGTAGCCTAGGGTTAGGGTTAGGCTTAGGGTTAGGTTTAGGGTATGGCTTAGGGTACGGGTTCGGGGAGGTGTGCGGGTACGGCGTAGGGTATGGGTTAGGGTTAGGGTTAGGGTTAGTGTTAGGCTTAGGCCTCGGTTTAGGGTACAGGTTAGGATTAGGGTACGTGTTAGGGTTAGGGTAGGGGTTAGGGTTAGGGTACGCGTTAGGGTTAGGGTAGTTATTAAACCTATCCCACTCTCTAGATACCCCTTAGCACGTAAGGGAATATTATTTGGGGGTGCAGCCATGGAGAAGAGTTTAGACACTAGGATAAGATAAGGAACACACCCATTATAAAGAAATCACATTAGGATTCTCTTTTTAAGCTGTTCCTTAAAACAGTAGTGCTTAGGAAATCTATTGGAGGCAGAAGCAGTCAAGGGTAGCCTAGGGTTAGGGTTAGGCTTAGGGTTAGGCATAGGGTACGGCTTGGGGAATGGGTTCGGGGAGGGGTTCGTGTACGGCGTAGGGTATGGGTTAGGGTTAGGGTTAGGGTTAGTGTTAGGGTTAGGGCTCGGTTTAGGGTACGGGTTAGGATTAGGGTACGTGTTAGGGTTAGGGTTAGGGTATGCGTTAGGGTTAGGGTAGTTATTAAACCTATCCCACTCTCTAGATACCCCTTAGCACGTAAAGGAATATTATTTGGGGGTCCAGCCATGGAGAAGAGTTTAGACACTAGGATAAGATAAGGAACACACCCATTATAAAGAAATCACATTAGGATTCTCTTTTTAAGCTGTTCCTTAAAACACTAGTGCTTAGGAAATCTATTGGAGGCAGAAGCAGTCAAGGGTAGCCTAGGGTTAGGGTTAGGCTTAGGGTTAGGCTTAGGGTACGGCTTAGGGTACGGGTTCGGGGAGGGTTTCGGGTACGGCGTAGGGTATGGGTTAGGGTTAGGGTTAGGGTTAGTGTTAGGGTTAGGGCTCGGTTTAGGGTACGGGTTAGGATTAGGGTACGTGTTAGGGTTAGGGTAGGGGTTAGGGTTAGGGTACGCGTTAGGGTTAGGGTAGTTATTAAACCTATCCCACTCTCTAGATACCCCTTAGCACGTAAAGGAATATTATTTGAGGGTCCAGCCATGGAGAAGAGTTTAGACACTAGGATAAGATAAGGAACACACCCATTATAAAAAAATCACATTAGGATTCTCTTTTTAAGCTGTTCGTTAAAACACTAGTGCTTAGGAAATCTATTGGAGGCAGAAGCAGTCAAGGGTAGCCTAGGGTTAGGGTTAGGCTTAGGGTTAGGCTTAGGGTACGGCTTAGGGTACGGGTTCGGGGAGGGTTTCGGGTACGGCGTAGGGTATGGGTTAGGGTTAGGGTTAGGGTTAGTGTTAGGGTTAGGGCTCGGTTTAGGGTACAGTTAGGATTAGGGTACGTGTTAGGTTTAGGGTAGGGGTTAGGGTTAGGGTACGCGTTAGGGTTAGGGTAGTTAGTAAACCTATCCCACTCTCTAGATACCCCTTAGCACGTAAAGGAATATTATTTGGGGTTCCAGCCATGGAGAAGAATTTAGACACTAGGATAAGATAAGGAACACACCCATTATAAAGAAATCACATTAGGATTCTCTTTTTAAGCTGTTGCTTAAAACACTAGTGCTTAGGAAATCTATTGGAGGCAGAAGCAGTCAAGGGTAGCCTAGGGTTAGTGTTAGGCTTAGGGTTAGGCTTAGGGTACGGCTTAGGGTACGGGTTTGGGGAGGGGTTCAGGTACGGCGTAGGGTATGGGTTAGGGTTAGGGTTAGTGTTAGTGTTAGGGTTAGGGCTCGGTTTAGGGTACGGGTTAGGATTAGGGTACGTGTTAGTGTTAGGGTAGGGGTTAGGGTTAGAGTACGCATTAGGTTTAGGGTAGTTATTAAACCTATCCCACTCTCTAGATACCCCTTAGCACGTAAGGCAATATTATTTGGGGGTGCAGCCATGGAGAAGAGTTTAGACACTAGGATAAGATAAGGAACACACCAATTATAAAGAAATCACATTAGGATTCTCTTTTTAAGCTGTTCCTTAAAACACTAGTGCTTAGGAAATCAATTGGAGGCAGAAGCAGTCAAGGGTAGCCTAGGGTTAGGGTTAGGCTTAGGGTTCGGCTTAGGGTACGGCTTAGGGTACGGGTTCGGGGAGGGGTGCGGGTACGGCCTACGGTATGGGTTAGGGTTAGGGTTAGGGTTAGTGTTAGGGTTATGGCTCGGTTTAGGGTACGGGTTAGGATTAGGGTACGTGTTAGGGTTAGGGTAGGGGTTAGGTTTAGGGTACGCGTTAGGGTTAGGGTAGTTGTTAAACCTATCCCACTCTCTAGATACCCCTTAGCACGTAAAGGAATATTATTTGGGGGTCCAGCCATGGAGAAGAGTTTAGACACTAGGATAAGATAAGGAACACACCCATTATAAAGAAATCACATTAGGATTCTCTTTTTCAGCTCTTCCTTAAAACACTAGTGCTTAGGAAATCTATTGGAGGCAGAAGCAGTCAAGGGTAGCCTAGGGTTAGGGTTAGGCTTAGGGTTAGGCTTAGGGTACGGCTTAGGGTACGGGTTCGGGGAGGGTTTCGGGTACGGCGTAGGGTATGGGTTAGGGTTAGGGTTAGGGTTTGTGTTAGGGTTAGGGCTCGGTTTAGGGTACGGTTAGGATTAGGGTACGTGGTAGGTTTAGGGTAGGGGTTAGGGTTAGGGTACGCATTAGGGTTAGGGTCGTTAGTAAACCTATAACACTCTCTAGATACCCCTTAGCACGTAAAGGAATATTATTTGGGGGTCCAGCCATGGAGAAGAGTTTAGACACTAGGATAAGATAAGGAACACACCCATTATAAAGAAATCACATTAGGATTCTCTTTTTAAGCTGTTGCTTAAAACACTAGTGCTTAGGAAATCTATTGGAGGCAGAAGCTGTCAAGGGTAGCCTAGGGTTAGTGTTAGGCTTAGGGTTAGGCTTAGGGTATGGCTTAGGGTACGGGTTCGGGGAGGGTTTCGGGTACGGCGTAGGGTATGGGTTAGGGTTAGGGTTAGGGTTAGTGTTAGGGTTAGGGCTCGGTTTAGGGTACGGGTTAGGATTAGGGTACATGTTAGGGTTAGGGTAGGGGTTAGGGTTAGGGTACGCGTTAGGGTTAGGGTAGTTATTAAACCTATCCCACTCTCTAGATACCCCTTAGCACGTAAAGGAATATTATTTGGGGGTGCAGCCATGGAGAAGAGTTTAGACACTAGGATAAGATAAGGAACACACCCATTATAAAGAAATCACTTTAGGATTCTCTTTTTAAGCTGTTCTTAAAACACTAGTGCTTAGGAAATCTATTGGAGGCAGAAGCAGTCAAGGGTAGCCTAGGGTAAGGGTTAGGCTTAGGGTTAGGGTTAGGGTACGGCTTGGGGTATGGGTTCGGGGAGGTGTTCGTGTACGGCGTAGGGTATGGGTTAGGGTTAGGGTTTGGGTTAGTGTTAGGGTTAGGGCTCGGTTTAGGGTACGGGTTAGGATTAGGGTACGTGTTAGGGTTAGGGTAGGGGTTAGGGTTAGGTTACGCGTTAGGGCTAGGGTAGTTAGTAAACCTATCCCACTCTCTAGCTCCCCCTTAGCACGTAAAGGAATATTATTTGGGGGTCCAGCCATGGAGAAGTGTTTAGACACTAGGATAAGATAAGGAACACACCCATTATAAAGAAATCACATTAGGATTCTCTTTTTAAGCTGTTCCTTAAAACACTACTGCTTAGGAAATCAATTGGAGGCAGAAGCAGTCAAGGGTAGCCTAGGGTTAGGGTTAGGCTTAGGGTTAGGTTTAGGGTATGGCTTAGGGTACGGGTTCGGGGAGGGGTGCGGGTACGGCGTAGGGTATGGGTTAGGGTTAGGGTTAGTGTTAGGGTTAGGGCTCGGTTTAGGGTACAGGTTAGTATTAGGGTACGTGTTAGGGTTAGGGTAGGGGTTAGGGTTAGGGTACGCGTTAGGGTTAGGGTAGTTATTAAACCTATCCCACTCTCTAGATACCCCTTAGCACGTAAGGGAATATTATTTGGGGGTGCAGCCATGGAGAAGAGTTTAGACACTAGGATAAGGTAAGGAACACACCCATTATAAAGAAATCACATTAGGATTCTCTTTTTAAGCTGTTCCTTAAAACAGTAGTGCTTAGGAAATCTATTGGAGGCAGAAGCAGTCAAGGGTAGCCTAGGGTTAGGGTTAGGCTTAGGGTTAGGCTTAGGGTACGGCTTAGGTTACGGGTTCGGGGAGGGGTGCGGGTACGGCGTAGGGTATGGGTTAGGGTTAGGGTTAGTGTTAGGGTTAGGGCTCGGTTTAGGGTACGGGTTAGGATTAGGGTACGTGTTAGGGTTAGGGTAGGGGTTAGGGTTAGGGTAAGCGTTAGGGTTAGGGTAGTTATTAAACCTATCCCACTCTCTAGATACCCCTTAGCACGTAAAGGAATATTATTTGTGGGTCCAGCCATGGAGAAGAGTTTAGACACTAGGATAAGATAAGGAACACACCCATTATAAAGAAATCACTTTAGGATTCTCTTTTTAAGCTGTTCCTTAAAACACTAGTGCTTAGGAAATCTATTGGAGGCAGAAGCAGTCAAGGGTAGACTAGGGTTAGGGTTAGGCTTAGGGTTAGGGTTAGGGTACGGCTGGGGTATGGGTTCGGGGAGGTGTTCGTGTACGGCGTAGGGTATGGGTTAGGGTTAGGGTTTGGGTTAGTGTTAGGGTTAGGGCTCGGTTTAGGGTACGGGTTAGGATTAGGGTACGTGTTAGGGTTAGGGTAGGGGTTAGGGTTAGGTTACGCGTTAGGGCTAGGGTAGTTAGTAAACCTATCCCACTCTCTAGCTCCCCCTTAGCACGTAAAGGAATATTATTTGGGGGTCCAGCCATGGAGAAGAGTTTAGACACTAGGATAAGATAAGGAACACACCCATTATAAAGAAATCACATTAGGATTCTCTTTTTAAGCTGTTCCTTAAAACACTACTGCTTAGGAAATCAATTGGAGGCAGAAGCAGTCAAGGGTAGCCTAGGGTTAGGGTTAGGCTTAGGGTTAGGTTTAGGGTATGGCTTAGGGTACGGGTTCGGGGAGGTGTGCGGGTACGGCGTAGGGTATGGGTTAGGGTTAGGGTTAGGGTTAGTGTTAGGCTTAGGCCTCGGTTTAGGGTACAGGTTAGGATTAGGGTACGTGTTAGGGTTAGGGTAGGGGTTAGGGTTAGGGTACGCGTTAGGGTTAGGGTAGTTATTAAACCTATCCCACTCTCTAGATACCCCTTAGCACGTAAGGGGAATATTATTTGGGGGTGCAGCCATGGAGAAGAGTTTAGACACTAGGATAAGATAAGGAACACACCCATTATAAAGAAATCACATTAGGATTCTCTTTTTAAGCTGTTCCTTAAAACAGTAGTGCTTAGGAAATCTATTGGAGGCAGAAGCAGTCAAGGGTAGCCTAGGGTTAGGGTTAGGCTTAGGGTTAGGCATAGGGTACGGCTTGGGGAATGGGTTCGGGGAGGGGTTCGGGTACGGCGTAGGGTATGGGTTAGGGTTAGGGTTAGGGTTAGTGTTAGGGTTAGGGCTCGGTTTAGGGTACGGGTTAGGATTAGGGTACGTGTTAGGGTTAGGGTTAGGGTATGCGTTAGGGTTAGGGTAGTTATTAAACCTATCCCACTCTCTAGATACCCCTTAGCACGTAAAGGAATATTATTTGGGGGTCCAGCCATGGAGAAGAGTTTAGACACTAGGATAAGATAAGGAACACACCCATTATAAAGAAATCACATTAGGATTCTCTTTTTAAGCTGTTCCTTAAAACACTAGTGCTTAGGAAATCTATTGGAGGCAGAAGCAGTCAAGGGTAGCCTAGGGTTAGGGTTAGGCTTAGGGTTAGGCTTAGGGTACGGCTTAGGGTACGGGTTCGGGGAGGGGTGCGGGTACGGCGTAGGGTATGGGTTAGGGTTAGGGTTAGGGTTAGTGTTAGGGTTAGGGCTCGGTTTAGGGTACGGGTTAGGATTAGGGTACGTGTTAGGGTTAGGGTAGGGGTTAGGGTTAGGGTACGCGTTAGGGTTAGGGTAGTTATTAAACCTATCCCAATCTCTAGATACCCCTTAGCACGTAAAGGAATATTATTTGAGGGTCCAGCCATGGAGAAAAGTTTAGACACTAGGATAAGATAAGGAACACACCCATTATAAAGAAATCACATTAGGATTCTCTTTTTAAGCTGTTCCTTAAAACACTAGTGCTTAGGAAATCTATTGGAGGCAGAAGCAGTCAAGGGTAGCCTAGGGTTAGGGTTAGGCTTAGGGTTAGGCTTAGGGTACGGCTTAGGGTACGAGTTCGGGGAGGGTTTCGGGTACGGCGTAGGGTATGGGTTAGGGTTAGGGTTAGGGTTAGTGTTAGGGTTAGGGCTCGGTTTAGGGTAGGGGTTAGGATTAGGGTACGTGTTAGGGTTAGGGTAGGGGTTAGGGTTAGGGTACGCGTTAGGGTTAGGGTAGTTATTAAACCTATCCCACTCTCTAGATACCCCTTAGCACGTAAAGGAATATTATTTGGGGGTCCAGCCATGGAGAAGAGTTTAGACACTAGGATAAGATAAGGAACACACCCATTATAAAGAAATCACTTTAGGATTCTCTTTTTAAGCTGTTCCTTAAAACAGTAGTGCTTAGGAAATCTATTGGAGGCAGAAGCAGTCAAGGGTAGCCTAGGGTTAGGGTTAGGCTTAGGGTTAGGGTTAGGGTACGGCTTGGGGTATTGGTTCGGGGAGGTGTTCGTGTACGGCGTAGGGTATGGGTTAGGGTTAGGGTTTGGGTTAGTGTTAGGGTTAGGGCTCGGTTTAGGGTACGGGTTAGGATTAGGGTACGTGTTAGGGTTAGGGTAGGGGTTAGGGTTAGGTTACGCGTTAGGGCTAGGGTAGTTAGTAAACCTCTCCCACTCTCTAGCTCCCCCTTAGCACGTAAAGGAATATTATTTGGGGGTCCAGCCATGGAGAAGAGTTTAGACACTAGGATAAGATAAGGAACACACCCATTATAAAGAAATCACATTAGGATTCTCTTTTTAAGCTGTTCCTTAAAACACTACTGCTTAGGAAATCAATTGGAGGCAGAAGCAGTCAAGGGTAGCCTAGGGTTAGGGTTAGGCTTAGGGTTAGGTTTAGGGTATGGCTTAGGGTACGGGTTCGGGGAGGTGTGCGGGTACGGCGTAGGGTATGGGTTAGGGTTAGGGTTAGGGTTAGTGTTAGGGTTAGGCCTCGGTTTAGGGTACAGGTTAGGATTAGGGTACGTGTTAGGGTTAGGGTAGGGGTTAGGGTTAGGGTACGCGTTAGGGTTAGGGTAGTTATTAAACCTATCCCACTCTCTAGATACCCCTTAGCACGTAAGGGAATATTATTTGGGGGTGCAGCCATGGAGAAGAGTTTAGACACTAGGATAAGATAAGGAACACACCCATTATAAAGAAATCACATTAGGATTCTCTTTTTAAGCTGTTCCTTAAAACACTAGTGCTTAGGAAATCTATTGGAGGCAGAAGCAGTCAAGGGTAGCCTAGGGTTAGGGTTAGGCTTAGGGTTAGGCTTAGGGTACGGCCTAGGTTACGGGTTCGGGGAGGGGTGCGGGTACGGCGTAGGGTATGGGTTAGGGTTAGGGTTAGTGTTAGGGTTAGGGCTCGGTTTAGGGTATGGTTAGGATTAGGGTACGTGTTAGGTTTAGGGTAGGGATTAGGGTTAGGGTACGCGTTAGGGTTAGGGTAGTTAGTAAACCTATCCCACTCTCTAGATACCCCTTAGCACGTAAAGGAATATTATTTGGGGTTCCAGCCATGGAGAAGAATTTAGACACTAGGATAAGATAAGGAACACACCCATTATAAAGAAATCACATTAGGATTCTCTTTTTAAGCTGTTGCTTAAAACACTAGTGCTTAGGAAATCTATTGGAGGCAGAAGCAGTCAAGGGTAGCCTAGGGTTAGTGTTAGGCTTAGGGTTAGGCTTAGGGTACGGCTTACGGTACGGGTTTGGGGAGGGGTTCAGGTACGGCGTAGGGTATGGGTTAGGGTTAGGGTTAGTGTTAGTGTTAGGGTTAGGGCTCGGTTTAGGGTACGGGTTAGGATTAGGGTACGTGTTAGTGTTAGGTTAGGGGTTAGGGTTAGAGTACGCATTAGGGTTAGGGTAGTTATTAAACCTATCCCACTCTCTAGATACCCCTTAGCACGTAAGGAAATATTATTTGGGGGTGCAGCCATGGAGAAGAGTTTAGACACTAGGATAAGATAAGGAACACACCCATTATAAAGAAATCACATTAGGATTCTCTTTTTAAGCTGTTCCTTAAAACACTAGTGCTTAGGAAATCTATTGGAGGCAGAAGCAATCAAGGGTAGCCTAGGGTTAGGGTTAGGCTTAGGGTTAGGTTTAGGGTACGGCTTGGGGAATGGGTTCGGGGAGGGGTTCGGGTACGGCGTAGGGTATGGGTTAGGGTTAGGGTTAGGGTTAGTGTTAGGGTTAGGGCTCGGTTTAGGGTACGGGTTAGGATTAGGGTACGTGTTAGGGTTAGGGTAGGGGTTAGGGTTAGGGTATGCGTTAGGGTTAGGTTAGTTATTAAACCTATCCCACTCTCTAGATACCCCTTAGCACGTAAAGGAATATTATTTGGGGGTGCAGCCATGGAGAAGAGTTTAGACACTAGGATAAGATAAGGAACACACCCATTATAAAGAAATCACATTAGGATTCTCTTTTTAAGCTGTTCCTTAAAACACTAGTGCTTAGGAAATCTATTGGAGGCAGAAGCAGTCAAGGGTAGCCTAGGGTTAGGGTTAGGCTTAGGGTTAGGCTTAGGGTACGGCTTAGGGTACGGGTTCGGGGAGGGGTGCGGGTACGGCGTAGGGTATGGGTTAGGGTTAGGGTTAGGGTTAGTGTTAGGGTTAGGGCTCGGTTTAGGGTACAGGTTAGTATTAGGGTACGTGTTAGGGTTAGGGTAGGGGTTAGGGTTAGGGTACGCGTTAGGGTTAGTGTAGTTATTAAACCTATCCCACTCTCTAGATACCCCTTAGCACGTAAAGGAATATTATTTGAGGGTCCAGCCATGGAGAAGAGTTTAGACACTAGGATAAGATAAGGAACACACCCATTATAAAGAAATCACATTAGGATTCTCTTTTTAAGCTGTTCCTTAAAACACTAGTGCTTAGGAAATCTATTGGAGGCAGAAGCAGTCAAGGGTAGCCTAGGGTTAGGGTTAGGCTTAGGGTTAGGCTTAGGGTACGGCTTAGGGTACGGGTTCGGGGAGGGTTTCGGGTACGGCGTAGGGTATGGGTTAGGGTTAGGGTTAGGGTTAGTGTTAGGGTTAGGGCTCGGTTTAGGGTACGGGTTAGGATTAGGGTACGTGTTAGGGTTAGGGTAGGGGTTAGGGTTAGAGTACGCGTTAGGGTTAGGGTAGTTATTAAACCTATCCCACTCTCTAGATACCCCTTAGCACGTAAAGGAATATTATTTGAGGGTCCAGCCATGGAGAAGAGTTTAGACACTAGGATAAGATAAGGAACACACCCATTATAAAGAAATCACATTAGGATTCTCTTTTTAAGCTGTTCGTTAAAACACTAGTGCTTAGGAAATCTATTGGAGGCAGAAGCAGTCAAGGGTAGCCTAGGGTTAGGGTTAGGCTTAGGGTTAGGCTTAGGGTACGGCTTAGGGTACGGGTTCGGGGAGGGTTTCGGGTACGGCGTAGGGTATGGGTTAGGGTTAGGGTTAGGGTTAGTGTTAGGGTTAGGGCTCGGTTTAGGGTACGGTTAGGATTAGGGTACGTGTTAGGTTTAGGGTAGGGGTTAGGGTTAGGGTACGCGTTAGGGTTAGGGTAGTTAGTAAACCTATCCCACTCTCTAGATACCCCTTAGCACGTAAAGGAATATTATTTGGGGTTCCAGCCATGGAGAAGAATTTAGACACTAGGATAAGATAAGGAACACACCCATTATAAAGAAATCACATTAGGATTCTCTTTTTAAGCTGTTGCTTAAAACACTAGTGCTTAGGAAATCTATTGGAGGCAGAAGCAGTCAAGGGTAGCCTAGGGTTAGTGTTAGGCTTAGGGTTAGGCTTAGGGTACGGCTTACGGTACGGGTTTGGGGAGGGGTTCAGGTACGGCGTAGGGTATGGGTTAGGGTTAGGGTTAGTGTTAGTGTTAGGGTTAGGGCTCGGTTTAGGGTACGGGTTAGGATTAGGGTACGTGTTAGTGTTAGGGTAGGGGTTAGGGTTAGAGTACGCATTAGGTTTAGGGTAGTTATTAAACCTATCCCACTCTCTAGATACCCCTTAGCACGTAAGGCAATATTATTTGGGGGTGCAGCCATGGAGAAGAGTTTAGACACTAGGATAAGATAAGGAACATACCCATTATAAAGAAATCACATTAGGATTCTCTTTTTAAGCTGTTCCTTAAAACACTAGTGCTTAGGAAATCAATTGGAGGCAGAAGCAGTCAAGGGTAGCCTAGGGTTAGGGTTAGGCTTAGGGTTCGGCTTAGGGTACGGCTTAGGGTACGGGTTCGGGGAGGGGTGCGGGTACGGCCTACGGTATGGGTTAGGGTTAGGGTTAGGGTTAGTGTTAGGGTTATGGCTCGGTTTAGGGTACGGGTTAGGATTAGGGTACGTGTTAGGGTTAGGGTAGGGGTTAGGTTTAGGGTACGCGTTAGGGTTAGGGTAGTTGTTAAACCTATCCCACTCTCTAGATACCCCTTAGCACGTAAAGGAATATTATTTGGGGGTCCAGCCATGGAGAAGAGTTTAGACACTAGGATAAGATAAGGAACACACCCATTATAAAGAAATCACATTAGGATTCTCTTTTTCAGCTCTTCCTTAAAACACTAGTGCTTAGGAAATCTATTGGAGGCAGAAGCAGTCAAGGGTAGCCTAGGGTTAGGGTTAGGCTTAGGGTTAGGCTTAGGGTACGGCTTAGGGTACGGGTTCGGGGAGGGTTTCGGGTACGGCGTAGGGTATGGGTTAGGGTTAGGGTTAGGGTTTGTGTTAGGGTTAGGGCTCGGTTTAGGGTACGGTTAGGATTAGGGTACGTGGTAGGTTTAGGGTAGGGGTTAGGGTTAGGGTACGCATTAGGGTTAGGGTCGTTAGTAAACCTATAACACTCTCTAGATACCCCTTAGCACGTAAAGGAATATTATTTGGGGGTCCAGCCATGGAGAAGAGTTTAGACACTAGGATAAGATAAGGAACACACCCATTATAAAGAAATCACATTAGGATTCTCTTTTTAAGCTGTTGCTTAAAACACTAGTGCTTAGGAAATCTATTGGAGGCAGAAGCAGTCAAGGGTAGCCTAGGGTTAGTGTTAGGCTTAGGGTTAGGCTTAGGGTATGGCTTAGGGTACGGGTTCGGGGAGGGTTTCGGGTACGGCGTAGGGTATGGGTTAGGGTTAGGGTTAGGGTTAGTGTTAGGGTTAGGGCTCGGTTTAGGGTACGGGTTAGGATTAGGGTACATGTTAGGGTTAGGGTAGGGGTTAGGGTTAGGGTACGCGTTAGGGTTAGGGTAGTTATTAAACCTATCCCACTCTCTAGATACCCCTTAGCACGTAAAGGAATATTATTTGGGGGTGCAGCCATGGAGAAGAGTTTAGACACTAGGATAAGATAAGGAACACACCCATTATAAAGAAATCACTTTAGGATTCTCTTTTTAAGCTGTTCTTAAAACACTAGTGCTTAGGAAATCTATTGGAGGCAGAAGCAGTCAAGGGTAGCCTAGGGTAAGGGTTAGGCTTAGGGTTAGGGTTAGGGTACGGCTTGGGGTATGGGTTCGGGGAGGTGTTCGTGTACGGCGTAGGGTATGGGTTAGGGTTAGGGTTTGGGTTAGTGTTAGGGTTAGGGCTCGGTTTAGGGTACGGGTTAGGATTAGGGTACGTGTTAGGGTTAGGGTAGGGGTTAGGGTTAGGTTACGCGTTAGGGCTAGGGTAGTTAGTAAACCTATCCCACTCTCTAGCTCCCCCTTAGCACGTAAAGGAATATTATTTGGGGGTCCAGCCATGGAGAAGTGTTTAGACACTAGGATAAGATAAGGAACACACCCATTATAAAGAAATCACATTAGGATTCTCTTTTTAAGCTGTTCCTTAAAACACTACTGCTTAGGAAATCAATTGGAGGCAGAAGCAGTCAAGGGTAGCCTAGGGTTAGGGTTAGGCTTAGGGTTAGGTTTAGGGTATGGCTTAGGGTACGGGTTCGGGGAGGGGTGCGGGTACGGCGTAGGGTATGGGTTAGGGTTAGGGTTAGTGTTAGGGTTAGGGCTCGGTTTAGGGTACAGGTTAGTATTAGGGTACGTGTTAGGGTTAGGGTAGGGGTTAGGGTTAGGGTACGCGTTAGGGTTAGGGTAGTTATTAAACCTATCCCACTCTCTAGATATCCCTTAGCACGTAAGGGAATATTATTTGGGGGTGCAGCCATGGAGAAGAGTTTAGACACTAGGATAAGGTAAGGAACACACCCATTATAAAGAAATCACATTAGGATTCTCTTTTTAAGCTGTTCCTTAAAACACTAGTGCTTAGGAAATCTATTGGAGGCAGAAGCAGTCAAGGGTAGCCTAGGGTTAGGGTTAGGCTTAGGGTTAGGCTTAGGGTACGGCTTAGGGTACGGGTTCGGGGAGGGGTGCGGGTACGGCGTAGGGTATGGGTTAGGGTTAGGGTTAGGGTTAGTGTTAGGGTTAGGGCTCGGTTTAGGGTACAGGTTAGTATTAGGGTACGTGTTAGGGTTAGGGTAGGGGTTAGGGTTAGGGTACGCGTTAGGGTTAGGGTAGTTATTAAACCTATCCCACTCTCTAGATACCCCTTAGCACGTAAAGGAATATTATTTGAGGGTCCAGCCATGGAGAAGAGTTTAGACACTAGGATAAGATAAGGAACACACCCATTATAAAGAAATCACATAAGGATTCTCTTTTTAAGCTGTTCCTTAAAACACTAGTGCTTAGGAAATCTATTGGAGGCAGAAGCAGTCAAGGGTAGCCTAGGGTTAGGGTTAGGCTTAGGGTTAGGCTTAGGGTACGGCTTAGGGTACGGGTTCGGGGAGGGTTTCGGGTACGGCGTAGGGTATGGGTTAGGGTTAGGGTTAGGGTTAGTGTTAGGGTTAGGGCTCGGTTTAGGGTACGGGTTAGGATTAGGGTACGTGTTAGGGTTAGGGTAGGGGTTAGGGTTAGGGTACGCGTTAGGGTTAGGGTAGTTATTAAACCTATCCCACTCTCTAGATACCCCTTAGCACGTAAAGGAATATTATTTGAGGGTCCAGCCATGGAGAAGAGTTTAGACACTAGGATAAGATAAGGAACACACCCATTATAAAGAAATCACATTAGGATTCTCTTTTTAAGCTGTTCCTTAAAACACTAGTGCTTAGGAAATCTATTGGAGGCAGAAGCAGTCAAGGGTAGCCTAGGGTTAGGGTTAGGCTTAGGGTTAGGCTTAGGGTACGGCTTAGGGTACGGGTTCGGGGAGGGTTTCGGGTACAGCGTAGGGTATGGGTTAGGGTTAGGGTTAGGGTTAGTGTTAGGGTTAGGGCTCGGTTTAGGGTACGGTTAGGATTAGGGTACGTGTTAGGTTTAGGGTAGGGGTTAGGGTTAGGGTACGCGTTAGGGTTAGGGTAGTTAGTAAACCTATCCCACTCTCTAGATACCCCTTAGCACGTAAAGGAATATTATTTGGGGTTCCAGCCATGGAGAAGAATTTCGACACTAGGATAAGATAAGGAACACACCCATTATAAAGAAATCACATTAGGATTCTCTTTTTAAGCTGTTGCTTAAAACACTAGTGCTTAGGAAATCTATTGGAGGCAGAAGCAGTCAAGGGTAGCCTAGGGTTAGTGTTAGGCTTAGGGTTAGGCTTAGGGTACGGCTTAGGGTACGGGTTTGGGGAGGGGTTCAGGTACGGCGTAGGGTATGGGTTAGGGTTAGGGTTAGTGTTAGTGTTAGGGTTAGGGCTCGGTTTAGGGTACGGGTTAGGATTAGGGTACGTGTTAGTGTTAGGGTAGGGGTTAGGGTTAGAGTACGCATTAGGTTTAGGGTAGTTATTAAACCTATCCCACTCTCTAGATACCCCTTAGCACGTAAGGCAATATTATTTGGGGGTGCAGCCATGGAGAAGAGTTTAGACACTAGGATAAGATAAGGAACACACCCATTATAAAGAAATCACATTAGGATTCTCTTTTTAAGCTGTTCCTTAAAACACTAGTGCTTAGGAAATCAATTGGAAGCAGAAGCAGTCAAGGGTAGCCTAGGGTTAGGGTTAGGCTTAGGGTTCGGCTTAGGGTACGGCTTAGGGTACGGGTTCGGGGAGGGGTGCGGGTACGGCCTACGGTATGGGTTAGGGTTAGGGTTAGGGTTAGTGTTAGGGTTAGGGCTCGGTTTAGGGTACGGGTTAGGATTAGGGTACGTGTTAGGGTTAGGGTAGGGGTTAGGTTTAGGGTACGCGTTAGGGTTAGGGTAGTTGTTAAACCTATCCCACTCTCTAGATACCCCTTAGCACGTAAAGGAATATTATTTGGGGGTCCAGCCATGGAGAAGAGTTTAGACACTAGGATAAGATAAGGAACACACCCATTATAAAGAAATCACATTAGGATTCTCTTTTTCAACTCTTCCTTAAAACACTAGTGCTTAGGAAATCTATTGGAGGCAGAAGCAGTCAAGGGTAGCCTAGGGTTAGGGTTAGGCTTAGGGTTAGGCTTAGGGTACGGCTTGGGGAATGGGTTCGGGGAGGGGTTCGGGTACGGCGTAGGGTATGGGTTAGGGTTAGGGTTAGGGTTAGTGTTAGGGTTAGGGCTCGGTTTAGGGTACGGGTTAGGATTAGGGTACGTGTTAGGGTTAGGGTTAGGGTATGCGTTAGGGTTAGGGTAGTTATTAAACCTATCCCACTCTCTAGATACCCCTTAGCACGTAAAGGAATATTATTTGGGGGTCCAGCCATGGAGAAGAGTTTAGACACTAGGATAAGATAAGGAACACACCCATTATAAAGAAATCACATTAGGATTCTCTTTTTAAGCTGTTCCTTAAAACACTAGTGCTTAGGAAATCTATTAGA
This sequence comes from Balaenoptera borealis, assembly GCF_965194805.1. Taxonomy (NCBI): domain Eukaryota; kingdom Metazoa; phylum Chordata; class Mammalia; order Artiodactyla; family Balaenopteridae; genus Balaenoptera; species Balaenoptera borealis. The sequence goes on from NW_028123874.1 coordinate 704,282, forward strand.
GGCAGAAGCAGTCAAGGGTAGCCTAGGGTTAGGGTTAGGCTTAGGGTTAGGCTTAGGGTACGGCTTAGGGTACGGGTTCGGGGAGGGGTGCGGGTACGGCGTAGGGTATGGGTTAGGGTTAGGGTTAGGGTTAGTGTTAGTGTTAGGGTTAGGGCTCGGTTTAGGGTACGGGTTAGGATTAGGGTACGTGTTAGTGTTAGGGTAGGGGTTAGGGTTAGAGTACGCATTAGGTTTAGGGTAGTTATTAAACCTATCCCACTCTCTAGATACCCCTTAGCACGTAAGGCAATATTATTTGGGGGTGCAGCCATGGAGAAGAGTTTAGACACTAGGATAAGATAAGGAACACACCCATTATAAAGAAATCACATTAGGATTCTCTTTTTAAGCTGTTCCTTAAAACACTAGTGCTTAGGAAATCAATTGGAGGCAGAAGCAGTCAAGGGTAGCCTAGGGTTAGGGTTAGGCTTAGGGTTCGGCTTAGGGTACGGCTTAGGGTACGGGTTCGGGGAGGGGTGCGGGTACGGCCTACGGTATGGGTTAGGGTTAGTGTTAGGGTTAGGGCTCGGTTTAGGGTACAGGTTAGTATTAGGGTACGTGTTAGGGTTAGGGTAGGGGTTAGGGTTAGGGTACGCGTTAGGGTTAGGGTAGTTATTAAACCTATCCCACTCTCTAGATACCCCTTAGCACGTAAGGGAATATTATTTGGGGGTGCAGCCATGGAGAAGAGTTTAGACACTAGGATAAGGTAAGGAACACACCCATTATAAAGAAATCACATTAGGATTCTCTTTTTAAGCTGTTCCTTAAAACAGTAGTGCTTAGGAAATCTATTGGAGGCAGAAGCAGTCAAGGGTAGCCTAGGGTTAGGGTTAGGCTTAGGGTTAGGCTTAGGGTACGGCTTAGGTTACGGGTTCGGGGAGGGGTGCGGGTACGGCGTAGGGTATGGGTTAGGGTTAGGGTTAGTGTTAGGGTTAGGGCTCGGTTTAGGGTACGGGTGAGGATTAGGGTACGTGTTAGCATTAGGGTACGGGTTAGGGTTAGGGTAAGCGTTAGGGTTAGGGTAGTTATTAAACCTATCCCACTCTCTAGATACCCCTTAGCACGTAAAGGAATATTATTTGTGGGTCCAGCCATGGAGAAGAGTTTAGACACTAGGATAAGATAAGGAACACACCCATTATAAAGAAATCACTTTAGGATTCTCTTTTTAAGCTGTTCCTTAAAACACTAGTGCTTAGGAAATCTATTGGAGGCAGAAGCAGTCAAGGGTAGACTAGGGTTAGGGTTAGGCTTAGGGTTAGGGTTAGGGTACGGCTTGGGGTATGGGTTCGGGGAGGTGTTCGTGTACGGCGTAGGGTATGGGTTAGGGTTAGGGTTTGGGTTAGTGTTAGGGTTAGGGCTCGGTTTAGGGTACGGGTTAGGATTAGGGTACGTGTTAGGGTTAGGGTAGGGGTTAGGGTTAGGTTACGCGTTAGGGCTAGGGTAGTTAGTAAACCTATCCCACTCTCTAGCTCCCCCTTAGCACGTAAAGGAATATTATTTGGGGGTCCAGCCATGGAGAAGAGTTTAGACACTAGGATAAGATAAGGAACACACCCATTATAAAGAAATCACATTAGGATTCTCTTTTTAAGCTGTTCCTTAAAACACTACTGCTTAGGAAATCAATTGGAGGCAGAAGCAGTCAAGGGTAGCCTAGGGTTAGTGTTAGGCTTAGGGTTAGGCTTAGGGTACGGCTTACGGTACGGGTTCGGGGAGGTGTGCGGGTACGGCGTAGGGTATGGGTTAGGGTTAGGGTTAGGGTTAGTGTTAGGCTTAGGCCTCGGTTTAGGGTACAGGTTAGGATTAGGGTACGTGTTAGGGTTAGGGTAGGGGTTAGGGTTAGGGTACGCGTTAGGGTTAGGGTAGTTATTAAACCTATCCCACTCTCTAGATACCCCTTAGCACGTAAGGGAATATTATTTGGGGGTGCAGCCATGGAGAAGAGTTTAGACACTAGGATAAGATAAGGAACACACCCATTATAAAGAAATCACATTAGGATTCTCTTTTTAAGCTGTTCCTTAAAACAGTAGTGCTTAGGAAATCTATTGGAGGCAGAAGCAGTCAAGGGTAGCCTAGGGTTAGGGTTAGGCTTAGGGTTAGGCATAGGGTACGGCTTGGGGAATGGGTTCGGGGAGGGGTTCGGGTACGGCGTAGGGTATGGGTTAGGGTTAGGGTTAGGGTTAGTGTTAGGGTTAGGGCTCGGTTTAGGGTACGGGTTAGGATTAGGGTACGTGTTAGGGTTAGGGTTAGGGTATGCGTTAGGGTTAGGGTAGTTATTAAACCTATCCCACTCTCTAGATACCCCTTAGCACGTAAAGGAATATTATTTGGGGGTCCAGCCATGGAGAAGAGTTTAGACACTAGGATAAGATAAGGAACACACCCATTATAAAGAAATCACATTAGGAATCTCTTTTTAAGCTGTTCCTTAAAACACTAGTGCTTAGGAAATCTATTGGAGGCAGAAGCAGTCAAGGGTAGCCTAGGGTTAGGGTTAGGCTTAGGGTTAGGCTTAGGGTACGGCTTAGGGTACGGGTTCGGGGAGGGGTGCGGGTACGGCGTAGGGTATGGGTTAGGGTTAGGGTTAGGGTTAGTGTTAGTGTTAGGGTTAGGGCTCGGTTTAGGGTACGGGTTAGGATTAGGGTACGTGTTAGTGTTAGGGTAGGGGTTAGGGTTAGAGTACGCATTAGGTTTAGGGTAGTTATTAAACCTATCCCACTCTCTAGATACCCCTTAGCACGTAAGGCAATATTATTTGGGGGTGCAGCCATGGAGAAGAGTTTAGACACTAGGATAAGATAAGGAACACACCCATTATAAAGAAATCACATTAGGATTCTCTTTTTAAGCTGTTCCTTAAAACACTAGTGCTTAGGAAATCAATTGGAGGCAGAAGCAGTCAAGGGTAGCCTAGGGTTAGGGTTAGGCTTAGGGTTCGGCTTAGGGTACGGCTTAGGGTACGGGTTCGGGGAGGGGTGCGGGTACAGCCTACGGTATGGGTTAGGGTTAGGGTTAGGGTTAGTGTTAGGGTTAGGGCTCGGCTTAGGGTACGGGTTAGGATTAGGGTACGTGTTAGGGTTAGGGTAGGGGTTAGGTTTAGGGTACGCGTTAGGGTTAGGGTAGTTGTTAAACCTATCCCACTCTCTAGATACCCCTTAGCACGTAAAGGAATATTATTTGGGGGTCCAGCCATGGAGAAGAGTTTAGACACTAGGATAAGATAAGGAACACACCCATTATAAAGAAATAACATTAGGATTCTCTTTTTCAGCTCTTCCTTAAAACACTAGTGCTTAGGAAATCTATTGGAGGCAGAAGCAGTCAAGGGTAGCCTAGGGTTAGGGTTAGGCTTAGGGTTAGGCTTAGGGTACGGCTTAGGGTACGGGTTCGGGGAGGGTTTCGGGTACGGCGTAGGGTATGGGTTAGGGTTAGGGTTAGGGTTAGTGTTAGGGTTAGGCCTCGGTTTAGGGTACAGGTTAGGATTAGGGTACGTGTTAGGGTTAGGGTAGGGGTTAGGGTTAGGGTACGCGTTAGGGTTAGGGTAGTTATTAAACCTATCCCACTCTCTAGATACCCCTTAGCACGTAAGGGAATATTATTTGGGGGTGCAGCCATGGAGAAGAGTTTAGACACTAGGATAAGATAAGGAACACACCCATTATAAAGAAATCACATTAGGATTCTCTTTTTAAGCTGTTCCTTAAAACACTAGTGCTTAGGAAATCTATTGGAGGCAGAAGCAGTCAAGGGTAGCCTAGGGTTAGGGTTAGGCTTAGGGTTAGGCTTAGGGTACGGCTTAGGTTACGGGTTCGGGGAGGGGTGCAGGTACGGCGTAGGGTATGGGTTAGGGTTAGGGTTAGGGTTAGTGTTAGGTTTAGGGCTCGGTTTAGGGTACGGTTAGGATTAGGGTACGTGTTAGGTTTAGGGTAGGGGTTAGGGTTAGGGTACGCGTTAGGGTTAGGGTAGTTAGTAAACCTATCCCACTCTCTAGATACCCCTTAGCACGTAAAGGAATATTATTTGGGGTTCCAGCCATGGAGAAGAATTTAGACACTAGGATAAGATAAGGAACACACCCATTATAAAGAAATCACATTAGGATTCTCTTTTTAAGCTGTTGCTTAAAACACTAGTGCTTAGGAAATCTATTGGAGGCAGAAGCAGTCAAGGGTAGCCTAGGGTTAGTGTTAGGCTTAGGGTTAGGCTTAGGGTACGGCTTACGGTACGGGTTTGGGGAGGGGTTCAGGTACGGCGTAGGGTATGGGTTAGGGTTAGGGTTAGTGTTAGTGTTAGGGTTAGGGCTCGGTTTAGGGTACGGGTTAGGATTAGGGTACGTGTTAGTGTTAGGTTAGGGGTTAGGGTTAGAGTACGCATTAGGGTTAGGGTAGTTATTAAACCTATCCCACTCTCTAGATACCCCTTAGCACGTAAGGAAATATTATTTGGGGGTGCAGCCATGGAGAAGAGTTTAGACACTAGGATAAGATAAGGAACACACCCATTATAAAGAAATCACATTAGGATTCTCTTTTTAAGCTGTTCCTTAAAACACTAGTGCTTAGGAAATCTATTGGAGGCAGAAGCAGTCAAGGGTAGCCTAGGGTTAGGGTTAGGCTTAGGGTTAGGTTTAGGGTACGGCTTGGGGAATGGGTTCGGGGAGGGGTTCGGGTACGGCGTAGGGTATGGGTTAGGGTTAGGGTTAGGGTTAGTGTTAGGGTTAGGGCTCGGTTTAGGGTACGGGTTAGGATTAGGGTACGTGTTAGGGTTAGGGTAGGGGTTAGGGTTAGGGTATGCGTTAGGGTTAGGTTAGTTATTAAACCTATCCCACTCTCTAGATACCCCTTAGCACGTAAAGGAATATTATTTGGGGGTCCAGCCATGGAGAAGAGTTTAGACACTAGGATAAGATAAGGAACACACCCATTATAAAGAAATCACATTAGGATTCTCTTTTTAAGCTGTTCCTTAAAACACTAGTGCTTAGGAAATCTATTGGAGGCAGAAGCAGTCAAGGGTAGCCTAGGGTTAGGGTTAGGCTTAGGGTTAGGCTTAGGGTACGGCTTAGGGTACGGGTTCGGGGAGGGGTGCGGGTACGGCGTAGGGTATGGGTTAGGGTTAGGGTTAGGGTTAGTGTTAGGGTTAGGGCTCGGTTTAGGGTACAGGTTAGTATTAGGGTACGTGTTAGGGTTAGGGTAGGGGTTAGGGTTAGGGTACGCGTTAGGGTTAGGGTAGTTATTAAACCTATCCCACTCTCTAGATACCCCTTAGCACGTAAGGGAATATTATTTGGGGGTGCAGCCATGGAGAAGAGTTTAGACACTAGGATAAGATAAGGAACACACCCATTATAAAGAAATCACATTAGGATTCTCTTTTTAAGCTGTTCCTTAAAACAGTAGTGCTTAGGAAATCTATTGGAGGCAGAAGCAGTCAAGGGTAGCCTAGGGTTAGGGTTAGGCTTAGGGTTAGGCATAGGGTACGGCTTGGGGAATGGGTTCGGGGAGGGGTTCGGGTACGGCGTAGGGTATGGGTTAGGGTTAGGGTTAGGGTTAGTGTTAGGGTTAGGGCTCGGTTTAGGGTACGGGTTAGGATTAGGGTACGTGTTAGGGTTAGGGTTAGGGTATGCGTTAGGGTTAGGGTAGTTATTAAACCTATCCCACTCTCTAGATACCCCTTAGCACGTAAAGGAATATTATTTGGGGGTCCAGCCATGGAGAAGAGTTTAGACACTAGGATAAGATAAGGAACACACCCATTATAAAGAAATCACATTAGGAATCTCTTTTTAAGCTGTTCCTTAAAACACTAGTGCTTAGGAAATCTATTGGAGGCAGAAGCAGTCAAGGGTAGCCTAGGGTTAGGGTTAGGCTTAGGGTTAGGCTTAGGGTACGGCTTAGGGTACAGGTTCGGGGAGGGGTGCGGGTACGGCGTAGGGTATGGGTTAGGGTTAGGGTTAGGGTTAGTGTTAGTGTTAGGGTTAGGGCTCGGTTTAGGGTACGGGTTAGGATTAGGGTACGTGTTAGTGTTAGGGTAGGGGTTAGGGTTAGAGTACGCATTAGGTTTAGGGTAGTTATTAAACCTATCCCACTCTCTAGATACCCCTTAGCACGTAAGGCAATATTATTTGGGGGTGCAGCCATGGAGAAGAGTTTAGACACTAGGATAAGATAAGGAACACACCCATTATAAAGAAATCACGTTAGGATTCTCTTTTTAAGCTGTTCCTTAAAACACTAGTGCTTAGGAAATCAATTGGAGGCAGAAGCAGTCAAGGGTAGCCTAGGGTTAGGGTTAGGCTTAGGGTTCGGCTTAGGGTACGGCTTAGGGTACGGGTTCGGGGAGGGGTGCGGGTACGGCCTACGGTATGGGTTAGGGTTAGGGTTAGGGTTAGTGTTAGGGTTAGGGCTCGGCTTAGGGTACGGGTTAGGATTAGGGTACGTGTTAGGGTTAGGGTAGGGGTTAGGTTTAGGGTACGCGTTAGGGTTAGGGTAGTTGTTAAACCTATCCCACTCTCTAGATACCCCTTAGCACGTAAAGGAATATTATTTGGGGGTCCAGCCATGGAGAAGAGTTTAGACACTAGGATAAGATAAGGAACACACCCATTATAAAGAAATAACATTAGGATTCTCTTTTTCAGCTCTTCCTTAAAACACTAGTGCTTAGGAAATCTATTGGAGGCAGAAGCAGTCAAGGGTAGCCTAGGGTTAGGGTTAGGCTTAGGGTTAGGCTTAGGGTACGGCTTAGGGTACGGGTTCGGGGAGGGTTTCGGGTACGGCGTAGGGTATGGGTTAGGGTTAGGGTTAGGGTTAGTGTTAGGGTTAGGCCTCGGTTTAGGGTACAGGTTAGGATTAGGGTACGTGTTAGGGTTAGGGTAGGGGTTAGGGTTAGGGTACGCGTTAGGGTTAGGGTAGTTATTAAACCTATCCCACTCTCTAGATACCCCTTAGCACGTAAGGGAATATTATTTGGGGGTGCAGCCATGGAGAAGAGTTTAGACACTAGGATAAGATAAGGAACACACCCATTATAAAGAAATCACATTAGGATTCTCTTTTTAAGCTGTTCCTTAAAACACTAGTGCTTAGGAAATCTATTGGAGGCAGAAGCAGTCAAGGGTAGCCTAGGGTTAGGGTTAGGCTTAGGGTTAGGCTTAGGGTACGGCTTAGGTTACGGGTTCGGGGAGGGGTGCAGGTACGGCGTAGGGTATGGGTTAGGGTTAGGGTTAGGGTTAGTGTTAGGTTTAGGGCTCGGTTTAGGGTACGGTTAGGATTAGGGTACGTGTTAGGTTTAGGGTAGGGGTTAGGGTTAGGGTACGCGTTAGGGTTAGGGTAGTTAGTAAACCTATCCCACTCTCTAGATACCCCTTAGCACGTAAAGGAATATTATTTGGGGTTCCAGCCATGGAGAAGAATTTAGACACTAGGATAAGATAAGGAACACACCCATTATAAAGAAATCACATTAGGATTCTCTTTTTAAGCTGTTGCTTAAAACACTAGTGCTTAGGAAATCTATTGGAGGCAGAAGCAGTCAAGGGTAGCCTAGGGTTAGTGTTAGGCTTAGGGTTAGGCTTAGGGTACGGCTTACGGTACGGGTTTGGGGAGGGGTTCAGGTACGGCGTAGGGTATGGGTTAGGGTTAGGGTTAGTGTTAGTGTTAGGGTTAGGGCTCGGTTTAGGGTACGGGTTAGGATTAGGGTACGTGTTAGTGTTAGGTTAGGGGTTAGGGTTAGAGTACGCATTAGGGTTAGGGTAGTTATTAAACCTATCCCACTCTCTAGATACCCCTTAGCACGTAAGGAAATATTATTTGGGGGTGCAGCCATGGAGAAGAGTTTAGACACTAGGATAAGATAAGGAACACACCCATTATAAAGAAATCACATTAGGATTCTCTTTTTAAGCTGTTCCTTAAAACACTAGTGCTTAGGAAATCTATTGGAGGCAGAAGCAGTCAAGGGTAGCCTAGGGTTAGGGTTAGGCTTAGGGTTAGGTTTAGGGTACGGCTTGGGGAATGGGTTCGGGGAGGGGTTCGGGTACGGCGTAGGGTATGGGTTAGGGTTAGGGTTAGGGTTAGTGTTAGGGTTAGGGCTCGGTTTAGGGTACGGGTTAGGATTAGGGTACGTGTTAGGGTTAGGGTAGGGGTTAGGGTTAGGGTATGCGTTAGGGTTAGGTTAGTTATTAAACCTATCCCACTCTCTAGATACCCCTTAGCACGTAAAGGAATACTATTTGGGGGTCCAGCCATGGAGAAGAGTTTAGACACTAGGATAAGATAAGGAACACACCCATTATAAAGAAATCACATTAGGATTCTCTTTTTAAGCTGTTCCTTAAAACACTAGTGCTTAGGAAATCTATTGGAGGCAGAAGCAGTCAAGGGTAGCCTAGGGTTAGGGTTAGGCTTAGGGTTAGGCTTAGGGTACGGCTTAGGGTACGGGTTCGGGGAGGGGTGCGGGTACGGCGTAGGGTATGGGTTAGGGTTAGGGTTAGGGTTAGTGTTAGGGTTAGGGCTCGGTTTAGGGTACAGGTTAGTATTAGGGTACGTGTTAGGGTTAGGGTAGGGGTTAGGGTTAGGGTACGCGTTAGGGTTAGGGTAGTTATTAAACCTATCCCACTCTCTAGATACCCCTTAGCACGTAAAGGAATATTATTTGAGGGTCCAGCCATGGAGAAGAGTTTAGACACTAGGATAAGATAAGGAACACACCCATTATAAAGAAATCACATTAGGATTCTCTTTTTAAGCTGTTCCTTAAAACACTAGTGCTTAGGAAATCTATTGGAGGCAGAAGCAGTCAAGGGTAGCCTAGGGTTAGGGTTAGGCTTAGGGTTAGGCTTAGGGTACGGCTTAGGGTACGGGTTCGGGGAGGGTTTCGGGTACGGCGTAGGGTATGGGTTAGGGTTAGGGTTAGGGTTAGTGTTAGGGTTAGGGCTCGGTTTAGGGTACGGGTTAGGATTAGGGTACGTGTTAGGGTTAGGCTAGGGGTTAGGGTTAGGGTACGCGTTAGGGTTAGGGTAGTTATTAAACCTATCCCACTCTCTAGATACCCCTTAGCACGTAAAGGAATATTATTTGAGGGTCCAGCCATGGAGAAGAGTTTAGACACTAGGATAAGATAAGGAACACACCCATTATAAAGAAATCACATTAGGATTCTCTTTTTAAGCTGTTCGTTAAAACACTAGTGCTTAGGAAATCTATTGGAGGCAGAAGCAGTCAAGGGTAGCCTAGGGTTAGGGTTAGGCTTAGGGTTAGGCTTAGGGTACGGCTTAGGGTACGGGTTCGGGGAGGGTTTCGGGTACAGCGTAGGGTATGGGTTAGGGTTAGGGTTAGGGTTAGTGTTAGGGTTAGGGCTCGGTTTAGGGTACGGTTAGGATTAGGGTACGTGTTAGGTTTAGGGTAGGGGTTAGGGTTAGGGTACGCGTTAGGGTTAGGGTAGTTAGTAAACCTATCCCACTCTCTAGATACCCCTTAGCACGTAAAGGAATATTATTTGGGGTTCCAGCCATGGAGAAGAATTTAGACACTAGGATAAGATAAGGAACACACCCATTATAAAGAAATCACATTAGGATTCTCTTTTTAAGCTGTTGCTTAAAACACTAGTGCTTAGGAAATCTATTGGAGGCAGAAGCAGTCAAGGGTAGCCTAGGGTTAGTGTTAGGCTTAGGGTTAGGCTTAGGGTACGGCTTAGGGTACGGGTTTGGGGAGGGGTTCAGGTACGGCGTAGGGTATGGGTTAGGGTTAGGGTTAGTGTTAGTGTTAGGGTTAGGGCTCGGTTTAGGGTACGGGTTAGGATTAGGGTACGTGTTAGTGTTAGGGTAGGGGTTAGGGTTAGAGTACGCATTAGGTTTAGGGTAGTTATTAAACCTATCCCACTCTCTAGATACCCCTTAGCACGTAAGGCAATATTATTTGGGGGTGCAGCCATGGAGAAGAGTTTAGACACTAGGATAAGATAAGGAACACACCCATTATAAAGAAATCACATTAGGATTCTCTTTTTAAGCTGTTCCTTAAAACACTAGTGCTTAGGAAATCAATTGGAGGCAGAAGCAGTCAAGGGTAGCCTAGGGTTAGGGTTAGGCTTAGGGTTCGGCTTAGGGTACGGCTTAGGGTACGGGTTCGGGGAGGGGTGCGGGTACGGCCTACGGTATGGGTTAGGGTTAGGGTTAGGGTTAGTGTTAGGGTTAGGGCTCGGTTTAGGGTACGGGTTAGGATTAGGGTACGTGTTAGGGTTAGGGTAGGGGTTAGGTTTAGGGTACGCGTTAGGGTTAGGGTAGTTGTTAAACCTATCCCACTCTCTAGATACCCCTTAGCACGTAAAGGAATATTATTTGGGGGTCCAGCCATGGAGAAGAGTTTAGACACTAGGATAAGATAAGGAACACACCCATTATAAAGAAATCACATTAGGATTCTCTTTTTCAGCTCTTCCTTAAAACACTAGTGCTTAGGAAATCTATTGGAGGCAGAAGCAGTCAAGGGTAGCCTAGGGTTAGGGTTAGGCTTAGGGTTAGGCTTAGGGTACGGCTTAGGGTACGGGTTCGGGGAGGGTTTCGGGTACGGCGTAGGGTATGGGTTAGGGTTAGGGTTAGGGTTTGTGTTAGGGTTAGGGCTCGGTTTAGGGTACGGTTAGGATTAGGGTACGTGGTAGGTTTAGGGTAGGGGTTAGGGTTAGGGTACGCATTAGGGTTAGGGTCGTTAGTAAACCTATAACACTCTCTAGATACCCCTTAGCACGTAAAGGAATATTATTTGGGGGTGCAGCCATGGAGAAGAGTTTAGACACTAGGATAAGATAAGGAACACACCCATTATAAAGAAATCACATTAGGATTCTCTTTTTAAGCTGTTGCTTAAAACACTAGTGCTTAGGAAATCTATTGGAGGCAGAAGCAGTCAAGGGTAGCCTAGGGTTAGTGTTAGGCTTAGGGTTAGGCTTAGGGTATGGCTTAGGGTACGGGTTCGGGGAGGGTTTCGGGTACGGCGTAGGGTATGGGTTAGGGTTAGGGTTAGGGTTAGTGTTAGGGTTAGGGCTCGGTTTAGGGTACGGGTTAGGATTAGGGTACATGTTAGGGTTAGGGTAGGGGTTAGGGTTAGGGTACGCGTTAGGGTTAGGGTAGTTATTAAACCTATCCCACTCTCTAGATACCCCTTAGCACGTAAAGGAATATTATTTGGGGGTGCAGCCATGGAGAAGAGTTTAGACACTAGGATAAGATAAGGAACACACCCATTATAAAGAAATCACTTTAGGATTCTCTTTTTAAGCTGTTCTTAAAACACTAGTGCTTAGGAAATCTATTGGAGGCAGAAGCAGTCAAGGGTAGCCTAGGGTAAGGGTTAGGCTTAGGGTTAGGGTTAGGGTACGGCTTGGGGTATGGGTTCGGGGAGGTGTTCGTGTACGGCGTAGGGTATGGGTTAGGGTTAGGGTTTGGGTTAGTGTTAGGGTTAGGGCTCGGTTTAGGGTACGGGTTAGGATTAGGGTACGTGTTAGGGTTAGGGTAGGGGTTAGGGTTAGGTTACGCGTTAGGGCTAGGGTAGTTAGTAAACCTATCCCACTCTCTAGCTCCCCCTTAGCACGTAAAGGAATATTATTTGGGGGTCCAGCCATGGAGAAGTGTTTAGACACTAGGATAAGATAAGGAACACACCCATTATAAAGAAATCACATTAGGATTCTCTTTTTAAGCTGTTCCTTAAAACACTACTGCTTAGGAAATCAATTGGAGGCAGAAGCAGTCAAGGGTAGCCTAGGGTTAGGGTTAGGCTTAGGGTTAGGTTTAGGGTATGGCTTAGGGTACGGGTTCGGGGAGGGGTGCGGGTACGGCGTAGGGTATGGGTTAGGGTTAGTGTTAGGGTTAGGGCTCGGTTTAGGGTACAGGTTAGTATTAGGGTACGTGTTAGGGTTAGGGTAGGGGTTAGGGTTAGGGTACGCGTTAGGGTTAGGGTAGTTATTAAACCTATCCCACTCTCTAGATACCCCTTAGCACGTAAGGGAATATTATTTGGGGGTGCAGCCATGGAGAAGAGTTTAGACACTAGGATAAGGTAAGGAACACACCCATTATAAAGAAATCACATTAGGATTCTCTTTTTAAGCTGTTCCTTAAAACAGTAGTGCTTAGGAAATCTATTGGAGGCAGAAGCAGTCAAGGGTAGCCTAGGGTTAGGGTTAGGCTTAGGGTTAGGCTTAGGGTACGGCTTAGGTTACGGGTTCGGGGAGGGGTGCGGGTACGGCGTAGGGTATGGGTTAGTGTTAGGGTTAGTGTTAGGGTTAGGGCTCGGTTTAGGGTACGGGTTAGTATTAGGGTACGTGTTAGGTTTAGGGTAGGGGTTAGGGTTAGGGTACGCGTTAGGGTTAGGGTAGTTATTAAACCTATCCCACTCTCTAGATACCCCTTAGCACGTAAGGGAATATTATTTGGGGGTGCAGCCATGGAGAAGAGTTTAGACACTAGGATAAGATAAGGAACACACCCATTATAAAGAAATCACATTAGGATTCTCTTTTTAAGCTGTTCCTTAAAACAGTAGTGCTTAGGAAATCTATTGGAGGCAGAAGCAGTCAAGGGTAGCCTAGGGTTAGGGTTAGGCTTAGGGTTAGGCTTAGGGTACGGCTTGGGGAATGGGTTCGGGGAGGGGTTCGGGTACGGCGTAGGGTATGGGTTAGGGTTAGGGTTAGGGTTAGTGTTAGGGTTAGGGCTCGGTTTAGGGTACGGGTTAGGATTAGGGTACGTGTTAGGGTTAGGGTTAGGGTATGCGTTAGGGTTAGGGTAGTTATTAAACCTATCCCACTCTCTAGATACCCCTTAGCACGTAAAGGAATATTATTTGGGGGTCCAGCCATGGAGAAGAGTTTAGACACTAGGATAAGATAAGGAACACACCCATTATAAAGAAATCACATTAGGATTCTCTTTTTAAGCTGTTCCTTAAAACACTAGTGCTTAGGAAATCTATTAGAGGCAGAAGCAGTCAAGGGTAGCCTAGGGTTAGGGTTAGGCTTAGGGTTAGGCTTAGGGTACGGCTTAGGGTACGGGTTCGGGGAGGGGTGCGGGTACGGCGTAGGGTATGGGTTAGGGTTAGGGTTAGGGTTAGTGTTAGTGTTAGGGTTAGGGCTCGGTTTAGGGTACGGGTTAGGATTAGGGTACGTGTTAGTGTTAGGGTAGGGGTTAGGGTTAGAGTACGCATTAGGTTTAGGGTAGTTATTAAACCTATCCCACTCTCTAGATACCCCTTAGCACGTAAGGCAATATTATTTGGGGGTGCAGCCATGGAGAAGAGTTTAGACACTAGGATAAGATAAGGAACACACCCATTATAAAGAAATCACATTAGGATTCTCTTTTTAAGCTGTTCCTTAAAACACTAGTGCTTAGGAAATCAATTGGAGGCAGAAGCAGTCAAGGGTAGCCTAGGGTTAGGGTTAGGCTTAGGGTTCGGCTTAGGGTACGGCTTAGGGTACGGGTTCGGGGAGGGGTGCGGGTACGGCCTACGGTATGGGTTAGGGTTAGGGTTAGGGTTAGTGTTAGGGTTAGGGCTCGGCTTAGGGTACGGGTTAGGATTAGGGTACGTGTTAGGGTTAGGGTAGGGGTTAGGTTTAGGGTACGCGTTAGGGTTAGGGTAGTTGTTAAACCTATCCCACTCTCTAGATACCCCTTAGCACGTAAAGGAATATTATTTGGGGGTCCAGCCATGGAGAAGAGTTTAGACACTAGGATAAGATAAGGAACACACCCATTATAAAGAAATAACATTAGGATTCTCTTTTTCAGCTCTTCCTTAAAACACTAGTGCTTAGGAAATCTATTGGAGGCAGAAGCAGTCAAGGGTAGCCTAGGGTTAGGGTTAGGCTTAGGGTTAGGCTTAGGGTACGGCTTAGGTTACGGGTTCGGGGAGGGTTTCGGGTACGGCGTAGGGTATGGGTTAGGGTTAGGGTTAGGGTTAGTGTTAGGGTTAGGGCTCGGTTTAGGGTACGGGTTAGGATTAGGGTACGTGTTAGGGTTAGGGTAGGGGTTAGGGTTAGGGTACGCGTTAGGGTTAGGGTAGTTATTAAACCTATCCCACTCTCTAGATACCCCTTAGCACGTAAAGGAATATTATTTGGGGGTCCAGCCATGGAGAAGAGTTTAGACACTAGGATAAGATAAGGAACACACCCATTATAAAGAAATCACTTTAGGATTCTCTTTTTAAGCTGTTCCTTAAAACACTAGTGCTTAGGAAATCTATTGGAGGCAGAAGCAGTCAAGGGTAGCCTAGGGTTAGGGTTAGGCTTAGGGTTAGGGTTAGGGTACGGCTTGGGGTATGGGTTCGGGGAGGTGTTCGTGTACGGCGTAGGGTATGGGTTAGGGTTAGGGTTTGGGTTAGTGTTAGGGTTAGGGCTCGGTTTAGGGTACGGGTTAGGATTAGGGTACGTGTTAGGGTTAGGGTAGGGGTTAGGGTTAGGTTACGCGTTAGGGCTAGGGTAGTTAGTAAACCTATCCCACTCTCTAGCTCCCCTTTAGCACGTAAAGGAATATTATTTGGGGGTCCAGCCATGGAGAAGAGTTTAGACACTAGGATAAGATAAGGAACACACCCATTATAAAGAAATCACATTAGGATTCTCTTTTTAAGCTGTTCCTTAAAACACTACTGCTTAGGAAATCAATTGGAGGCAGAAGCAGTCAAGGGTAGCCTAGGGTTAGGGTTAGGCTTAGGGTTAGGTTTAGGGTATGGCTTAGGGTACGGGTTCGGGGAGGTGTGCGGGTACGGCGTAGGGTATGGGTTAGGGTTAGGGTTAGGGTTAGTGTTAGGGTTAGGGCTCGGTTTAGGGTACGGGTTAGGATTAGGGTACGTGTTAGGGTTAGGGTAGGGGTTAGGGTTAGGGTATGCGTTAGGGTTAGGGTAGTTATTAAACCTATCCCACTCTCTAGATACCCCTTAGCACGTAAAGGAATATTATTTGGGGGTCCAGCCATGGAGAAGAGTTTAGACACTAGGATAAGATAAGGAACACACCCATTATAAAGAAATCACATTAGGATTCTCTTTTTAAGCTGTTCCTTAAAACACTAGTGCTTAGGAAATCTATTGGAGGCAGAAGCAGTCAAGGGTAGCCTAGGGTTAGGGTTAGGCTTAGGGTTAGGCTTAGGGTACGGCTTAGGGTACGGGTTCGGGGAGGGGTGCGGGTACGGCGTAGGGTATGGGTTAGGGTTAGGGTTAGGGTTAGTGTTAGGGTTAGGGCTCGGTTTAGGGTACGGTTAGGATTAGGGTACGTGTTAGGTTTAGGGTAGGGGTTAGGGTTAGTGTACGCGTTAGGGTTAGGGTAGTTAGTAAACCTATCCCACTCTCTAGATACCCCTTAGCACGTAAAGAAATATTATTTGGGGTTCCAGCCATGGAGAAGAATTTAGACACTAGGATAAGATAAGGAACACACCCATTATAAAGAAATCACATTAGGATTCTCTTTTTAAGCTGTTGCTTAAAACACTAGTGCTTAGGAAATCTATTGGAGGCAGAAGCAGTCAAGGGTAGCCTAGGGTTAGTGTTAGGCTTAGGGTTAGGCTTAGGGTACGGCTTACGGTACGGGTTTGGGGAGGGGTTCAGGTACGGCGTAGGGTATGGGTTAGGGTTAGGGTTAGTGTTAGTGTTAGGGTTAGGGCTCGGTTTAGGGTACGGGTTAGGATTAGGGTACGTGTTAGTGTTAGGTTAGGGGTTAGGGTTAGAGTACGCATTAGGGTTAGGGTAGTTATTAAACCTATCCCACTCTCTAGCTCCCCCTTAGCACGTAAGGAAATATTATTTGGGGGTGCAGCCATGGAGAAGAGTTTAGACACTAGGATAAGATAAGGAACACACCCATTATAAAGAAATCACATTAGGATTCTCTTTTTAAGCTGTTCCTTAAAACACTAGTGCTTAGGAAATCTATTGGAGGCAGAAGCAGTCAAGGGTAGCCTAGGGTTAGGGTTAGGCTTAGGGTTAGGTTTAGGGTACGGCTTGGGGAATGGGTTCGGGGAGGGGTTCGGGTACGGCGTAGGGTATGGGTTAGGGTTAGGGTTAGGGTTAGTGTTAGGGTTAGGGCTCGGTTTAGGGTACGGGTTAGGATTAGGGTACGTGTTAGGGTTAGGGTAGGGGTTAGGGTTAGGGTATGCGTTAGGGTTAGGGTAGTTATTAAACCTATCCCACTCTCTAGATACCCCTTAGCACGTAAAGGAATATTATTTGGGGGTCCAGCCATGGAGAAGAGTTTAGACACTAGGATAAGATAAGGAACACACCCATTATAAAGAAATCACATTAGGATTCTCTTTTTAAGCTGTTCCTTAAAACACTAGTGCTTAGGAAATCTATTGGAGGCAGAAGCAGTCAAGGGTAGCCTAGGGTTAGGGTTAGGCTTCGGGTTAGGCTTAGGGTACGGCTTAGGGTACCGGTTCGGGGAGGGTTTCGGGTACGGCGTAGGGTATGGGTTAGGGTTAGGGTTAGGGTTAGTGTTAGGGTTAGGGCTCGGTTTAGGGTACGGGTTAGGATTAGGGTACGTGTTAGGGTTAGGGTAGGGGTTAGGGTTAGGGTACGCGTTAGGGTTAGGGTAGTTATTAAACCTATCCCACTCTCTAGATACCCCTTAGCACGTAAAGGAATATTATTTGAGGGTCCAGCCATGGAGAAGAGTTTAGACACTAGGATAAGATAAGGAACACACCCATTATAAAGAAATAACATTAGGATTCTCTTTTTCAGCTCTTCCTTAAAACACTAGTGCTTAGGAAATCTATTGGAGGCAGAAGCAGTCAAGGGTAGCCTAGGGTTAGGGTTAGGCTTAGGGTTCGGCTTAGGGTACGGCTTAGGGTACGGGTTCGGGGAGGGGTGCGGGTACGGCCTACGGTATGGGTTAGGGTTAGGGTTAGGGTTAGTGTTAGGGTTAGGGCTCGGTTTAGGGTACGGGTTAGGATTAGGGTACGTGTTAGGGTTAGGGTAGGGGTTAGGTTTAGGGTACGCGTTAGGGTTAGGGTAGTTGTTAAACCTATCCCACTCTCTAGATACCCCTTAGCACGTAAAGGAATATTATTTGGGGGTCCAGCCATGGAGAAGAGTTTAGACACTAGGATAAGATAAGGAACACACCCATTATAAAGAAATCACATTAGGATTCTCTTTTTCAGCTCTTCCTTAAAACACTAGTGCTTAGGAAATCTATTGGAGGCAGAAGCAGTCAAGGGTAGCCTAGGGTTAGGGTTAGGCTTAGGGTTCGGCTTAGGGTACGGCTTAGGGTACGGGTTCGGGGAGGGGTGCGGGTACGGCCTACGGTATGGGTTAGGGTTAGGGTTAGGGTTAGTGTTAGGGTTAGGGCTCGGTTTAGGGTACGGGTTAGGATTAGGGTACGTGTTAGGGTTAGGGTAGGGGTTAGGTTTAGGGTACGCGTTAGGGTTAGGGTAGTTGTTAAACCTATCCCACTCTCTAGATACCCCTTAGCACGTAAAGGAATATTATTTGGGGGTCCAGCCATGGAGAAGAGTTTAGACACTAGGATAAGATAAGGAACACACCCATTATAAAGAAATCACATTAGGATTCTCTTTTTCAGCTCTTCCTTAAAACACTAGTGCTTAGGAAATCTATTGGAGGCAGAAGCAGTCAAGGGTAGCCTAGGGTTAGGGTTAGGCTTAGGGTTAGGCTTAGGGTACGGCTTAGGGTACGGGTTCGGGGAGGGTTTCGGGTACGGCGTAGGGTATGGGTTAGGGTTAGGGTTAGGGTTTGTGTTAGGGTTAGGGCTCGGTTTAGGGTACGGTTAGGATTAGGGTACGTGGTAGGTTTAGGGTAGGGGTTAGGGTTAGGGTACGCATTAGGGTTAGGGTCGTTAGTAAACCTATAACACTCTCTAGATACCCCTTAGCACGTAAAGGAATATTATTTGGGGGTGCAGCCATGGAGAAGAGTTTAGACACTAGGATAAGATAAGGAACACACCCATTATAAAGAAATCACATTAGGATTCTCTTTTTAAGCTGTTGCTTAAAACACTAGTGCTTAGGAAATCTATTGGAGGCAGAAGCAGTCAAGGGTAGCCTAGGGTTAGTGTTAGGCTTAGGGTTAGGCTTAGGGTATGGCTTAGGGTACGGGTTCGGGGAGGGTTTCGGGTACGGCGTAGGGTATGGGTTAGGGTTAGGGTTAGGGTTAGTGTTAGGGTTAGGGCTCGGTTTAGGGTACGGGTTAGGATTAGGGTACATGTTAGGGTTAGGGTAGGGGTTAGGGTTAGGGTACGCGTTAGGGTTAGGGTAGTTATTAAACCTATCCCACTCTCTAGATACCCCTTAGCACGTAAAGGAATATTATTTGGGGGTGCAGCCATGGAGAAGAGTTTAGACACTAGGATAAGATAAGGAACACACCCATTATAAAGAAATCACTTTAGGATTCTCTTTTTAAGCTGTTCTTAAAACACTAGTGCTTAGGAAATCTATTGGAGGCAGAAGCAGTCAAGGGTAGCCTAGGGTAAGGGTTAGGCTTAGGGTTAGGGTTAGGGTACGGCTTGGGGTATGGGTTCGGGGAGGTGTTCGTGTACGGCGTAGGGTATGGGTTAGGGTTAGGGTTTGGGTTAGTGTTAGGGTTAGGGCTCGGTTTAGGGTACGGGTTAGGATTAGGGTACGTGTTAGGGTTAGGGTAGGGGTTAGGGTTAGGTTACGCGTTAGGGCTAGGGTAGTTAGTAAACCTATCCCACTCTCTAGCTCCCCCTTAGCACGTAAAGGAATATTATTTGGGGGTCCAGCCATGGAGAAGTGTTTAGACACTAGGATAAGATAAGGAACACACCCATTATAAAGAAATCACATTAGGATTCTCTTTTTAAGCTGTTCCTTAAAACACTACTGCTTAGGAAATCAATTGGAGGCAGAAGCAGTCAAGGGTAGCCTAGGGTTAGGGTTAGGCTTAGGGTTAGGTTTAGGGTATGGCTTAGGGTACGGGTTCGGGGAGGGGTGCGGGTACGGCGTAGGGTATGGGTTAGGGTTAGTGTTAGGGTTAGGGCTCGGTTTAGGGTACAGGTTAGTATTAGGGTACGTGTTAGGGTTAGGGTAGGGGTTAGGGTTAGGGTACGCGTTAGGGTTAGGGTAGTTATTAAACCTATCCCACTCTCTAGATACCCCTTAGCACGTAAGGGAATATTATTTGGGGGTGCAGCCATGGAGAAGAGTTTAGACACTAGGATAAGGTAAGGAACACACCCATTATAAAGAAATCACATTAGGATTCTCTTTTTAAGCTGTTCCTTAAAACAGTAGTGCTTAGGAAATCTATTGGAGGCAGAAGCAGTCAAGGGTAGCCTAGGGTTAGGGTTAGGCTTAGGGTTAGGCTTAGGGTACGGCTTAGGTTACGGGTTCGGGGAGGGGTGCGGGTACGGCGTAGGGTATGGGTTAGTGTTAGGGTTAGTGTTAGGGTTAGGGCTCGGTTTAGGGTACGGGTTAGTATTAGGGTACGTGTTAGGTTTAGGGTAGGGGTTAGGGTTAGGGTACGCGTTAGGGTTAGGGTAGTTATTAAACCTATCCCACTCTCTAGATACCCCTTAGCACGTAAGGGAATATTATTTGGGGGTGCAGCCATGGAGAAGAGTTTAGACACTAGGATAAGATAAGGAACACACCCATTATAAAGAAATCACATTAGGATTCTCTTTTTAAGCTGTTCCTTAAAACAGTAGTGCTTAGGAAATCTATTGGAGGCAGAAGCAGTCAAGGGTAGCCTAGGGTTAGGGTTAGGCTTAGGGTTAGGCTTAGGGTACGGCTTGGGGAATGGGTTCGGGGAGGGGTTCGGGTACGGCGTAGGGTATGGGTTAGGGTTAGGGTTAGGGTTAGTGTTAGGGTTAGGGCTCGGTTTAGGGTACGGGTTAGGATTAGGGTACGTGTTAGGGTTAGGGTTAGGGTATGCGTTAGGGTTAGGGTAGTTATTAAACCTATCCCACTCTCTAGATACCCCTTAGCACGTAAAGGAATATTATTTGGGGGTCCAGCCATGGAGAAGAGTTTAGACACTAGGATAAGATAAGGAACACACCCATTATAAAGAAATCACATTAGGATTCTCTTTTTAAGCTGTTCCTTAAAACACTAGTGCTTAGGAAATCTATTAGAGGCAGAAGCAGTCAAGGGTAGCCTAGGGTTAGGGTTAGGCTTAGGGTTAGGCTTAGGGTACGGCTTAGGGTACGGGTTCGGGGAGGGGTGCGGGTACGGCGTAGGGTATGGGTTAGGGTTAGGGTTAGGGTTAGTGTTAGTGTTAGGGTTAGGGCTCGGTTTAGGGTACGGGTTAGGATTAGGGTACGTGTTAGTGTTAGGGTAGGGGTTAGGGTTAGAGTACGCATTAGGTTTAGGGTAGTTATTAAACCTATCCCACTCTCTAGATACCCCTTAGCACGTAAGGCAATATTATTTGGGGGTGCAGCCATGGAGAAGAGTTTAGACACTAGGATAAGATAAGGAACACACCCATTATAAAGAAATCACATTAGGATTCTCTTTTTAAGCTGTTCCTTAAAACACTAGTGCTTAGGAAATCAATTGGAGGCAGAAGCAGTCAAGGGTAGCCTAGGGTTAGGGTTAGGCTTAGGGTTCGGCTTAGGGTACGGCTTAGGGTACGGGTTCGGGGAGGGGTGCGGGTACGGCCTACGGTATGGGTTAGGGTTAGGGTTAGGGTTAGTGTTAGGGTTAGGGCTCGGCTTAGGGTACGGGTTAGGATTAGGGTACGTGTTAGGGTTAGGGTAGGGGTTAGGTTTAGGGTACGCGTTAGGGTTAGGGTAGTTGTTAAACCTATCCCACTCTCTAGATACCCCTTAGCACGTAAAGGAATATTATTTGGGGGTCCAGCCATGGAGAAGAGTTTAGACACTAGGATAAGATAAGGAACACACCCATTATAAAGAAATAACATTAGGATTCTCTTTTTCAGCTCTTCCTTAAAACACTAGTGCTTAGGAAATCTATTGGAGGCAGAAGCAGTCAAGGGTAGCCTAGGGTTAGGGTTAGGCTTAGGGTTAGGCTTAGGGTACGGCTTAGGTTACGGGTTCGGGGAGGGTTTCGGGTACGGCGTAGGGTATGGGTTAGGGTTAGGGTTAGGGTTAGTGTTAGGGTTAGGGCTCGGTTTAGGGTACGGGTTAGGATTAGGGTACGTGTTAGGGTTAGGGTAGGGGTTAGGGTTAGGGTACGCGTTAGGGTTAGGGTAGTTATTAAACCTATCCCACTCTCTAGATACCCCTTAGCACGTAAAGGAATATTATTTGGGGGTCCAGCCATGGAGAAGAGTTTAGACACTAGGATAAGATAAGGAACACACCCATTATAAAGAAATCACTTTAGGATTCTCTTTTTAAGCTGTTCCTTAAAACACTAGTGCTTAGGAAATCTATTGGAGGCAGAAGCAGTCAAGGGTAGCCTAGGGTTAGGGTTAGGCTTAGGGTTAGGGTTAGGGTACGGCTTGGGGTATGGGTTCGGGGAGGTGTTCGTGTACGGCGTAGGGTATGGGTTAGGGTTAGGGTTTGGGTTAGTGTTAGGGTTAGGGCTCGGTTTAGGGTACGGGTTAGGATTAGGGTACGTGTTAGGGTTAGGGTAGGGGTTAGGGTTAGGTTACGCGTTAGGGCTAGGGTAGTTAGTAAACCTATCCCACTCTCTAGCTCCCCTTTAGCACGTAAAGGAATATTATTTGGGGGTCCAGCCATGGAGAAGAGTTTAGACACTAGGATAAGATAAGGAACACACCCATTATAAAGAAATCACATTAGGATTCTCTTTTTAAGCTGTTCCTTAAAACACTACTGCTTAGGAAATCAATTGGAGGCAGAAGCAGTCAAGGGTAGCCTAGGGTTAGGGTTAGGCTTAGGGTTAGGTTTAGGGTATGGCTTAGGGTACGGGTTCGGGGAGGTGTGCGGGTACGGCGTAGGGTATGGGTTAGGGTTAGGGTTAGGGTTAGTGTTAGGGTTAGGGCTCGGTTTAGGGTACGGGTTAGGATTAGGGTACGTGTTAGGGTTAGGGTAGGGGTTAGGGTTAGGGTATGCGTTAGGGTTAGGGTAGTTATTAAACCTATCCCACTCTCTAGATACCCCTTAGCACGTAAAGGAATATTATTTGGGGGTCCAGCCATGGAGAAGAGTTTAGACACTAGGATAAGATAAGGAACACACCCATTATAAAGAAATCACATTAGGATTCTCTTTTTAAGCTGTTCCTTAAAACACTAGTGCTTAGGAAATCTATTGGAGGCAGAAGCAGTCAAGGGTAGCCTAGGGTTAGGGTTAGGCTTAGGGTTAGGCTTAGGGTACGGCTTAGGGTACGGGTTCGGGGAGGGGTGCGGGTACGGCGTAGGGTATGGGTTAGGGTTAGGGTTAGGGTTAGTGTTAGGGTTAGGGCTCGGTTTAGGGTACGGTTAGGATTAGGGTACGTGTTAGGTTTAGGGTAGGGGTTAGGGTTAGTGTACGCGTTAGGGTTAGGGTAGTTAGTAAACCTATCCCACTCTCTAGATACCCCTTAGCACGTAAAGAAATATTATTTGGGGTTCCAGCCATGGAGAAGAATTTAGACACTAGGATAAGATAAGGAACACACCCATTATAAAGAAATCACATTAGGATTCTCTTTTTAAGCTGTTGCTTAAAACACTAGTGCTTAGGAAATCTATTGGAGGCAGAAGCAGTCAAGGGTAGCCTAGGGTTAGTGTTAGGCTTAGGGTTAGGCTTAGGGTACGGCTTACGGTACGGGTTTGGGGAGGGGTTCAGGTACGGCGTAGGGTATGGGTTAGGGTTAGGGTTAGTGTTAGTGTTAGGGTTAGGGCTCGGTTTAGGGTACGGGTTAGGATTAGGGTACGTGTTAGTGTTAGGTTAGGGGTTAGGGTTAGAGTACGCATTAGGGTTAGGGTAGTTATTAAACCTATCCCACTCTCTAGCTCCCCCTTAGCACGTAAGGAAATATTATTTGGGGGTGCAGCCATGGAGAAGAGTTTAGACACTAGGATAAGATAAGGAACACACCCATTATAAAGAAATCACATTAGGATTCTCTTTTTAAGCTGTTCCTTAAAACACTAGTGCTTAGGAAATCTATTGGAGGCAGAAGCAGTCAAGGGTAGCCTAGGGTTAGGGTTAGGCTTAGGGTTAGGTTTAGGGTACGGCTTGGGGAATGGGTTCGGGGAGGGGTTCGGGTACGGCGTAGGGTATGGGTTAGGGTTAGGGTTAGGGTTAGTGTTAGGGTTAGGGCTCGGTTTAGGGTACGGGTTAGGATTAGGGTACGTGTTAGGGTTAGGGTTAGGGTATGCGTTAGGGTTAGGGTAGTTATTAAACCTATCCCACTCTCTAGATACCCCTTAGCACGTAAAGGAATATTATTTGGGGGTCCAGCCATGGAGAAGAGTTTAGACACTAGGATAAGATAAGGAACACACCCATTATAAAGAAATCACATTAGGATTCTCTTTTTAAGCTGTTCCTTAAAACACTAGTGCTTAGGAAATCTATTAGAGGCAGAAGCAGTCAAGGGTAGCCTAGGGTTAGGGTTAGGCTTAGGGTTAGGCTTAGGGTACGGCTTAGGGTACGGGTTCGGGGAGGGGTGCGGGTACGGCGTAGGGTATGGGTTAGGGTTAGGGTTAGGGTTAGTGTTAGTGTTAGGGTTAGGGCTCGGTTTAGGGTACGGGTTAGGATTAGGGTACGTGTTAGTGTTAGGGTAGGGGTTAGGGTTAGAGTACGCATTAGGTTTAGGGTAGTTATTAAACCTATCCCACTCTCTAGATACCCCTTAGCACGTAAGGCAATATTATTTGGGGGTGCAGCCATGGAGAAGAGTTTAGACACTAGGATAAGATAAGGAACACACCCATTATAAAGAAATCACATTAGGATTCTCTTTTTAAGCTGTTCCTTAAAACACTAGTGCTTAGGAAATCAATTGGAGGCAGAACCAGTCAAGGGTAGCCTAGGGTTAGGGTTAGGCTTAGGGTTCGGCTTAGGGTACGGCTTAGGGTACGGGTTCGGGGAGGGGTGCGGGTACGGCCTACGGTATGGGTTAGGGTTAGGGTTAGGGTTAGTGTTAGGGTTAGGGCTCGGCTTAGGGTACGGGTTAGGATTAGGGTACGTGTTAGGGTTAGGGTAGGGGTTAGGTTTAGGGTACGCGTTAGGGTTAGGGTAGTTGTTAAACCTATCCCACTCTCTAGATACCCCTTAGCACGTAAAGGAATATTATTTGGGGGTCCAGCCATGGAGAAGAGTTTAGACACTAGGATAAGATAAGGAACACACCCATTATAAAGAAATAACATTAGGATTCTCTTTTTCAGCTCTTCCTTAAAACACTAGTGCTTAGGAAATCTATTGGAGGCAGAAGCAGTCAAGGGTAGCCTAGGGTTAGGGTTAGGCTTAGGGTTAGGCTTAGGGTACGGCTTAGGTTACGGGTTCGGGGAGGGTTTCGGGTACGGCGTAGGGTATGGGTTAGGGTTAGGGTTAGGGTTAGTGTTAGGGTTAGGGCTCGGTTTAGGGTACGGGTTAGGATTAGGGTACGTGTTAGGGTTAGGGTAGGGGTTAGGGTTAGGGTACGCGTTAGGGTTAGGGTAGTTATTAAACCTATCCCACTCTCTAGATACCCCTTAGCACGTAAAGGAATATTATTTGGGGGTCCAGCCATGGAGAAGAGTTTAGACACTAGGATAAGATAAGGAACACACCCATTATAAAGAAATCACTTTAGGATTCTCTTTTTAAGCTGTTCCTTAAAACACTAGTGCTTAGGAAATCTATTGGAGGCAGAAGCAGTCAAGGGTAGCCTAGGGTTAGGGTTAGGCTTAGGGTTAGGGTTAGGGTACGGCTTGGGGTATGGGTTCGGGGAGGTGTTCGTGTACGGCGTAGGGTATGGGTTAGGGTTAGGGTTTGGGTTAGTGTTAGGGTTAGGGCTCGGTTTAGGGTACGGGTTAGGATTAGGGTACGTGTTAGGGTTAGGGTAGGGGTTAGGGTTAGGTTACGCGTTAGGGCTAGGGTAGTTAGTAAACCTATCCCACTCTCTAGCTCCCCTTTAGCACGTAAAGGAATATTATTTGGGGGTCCAGCCATGGAGAAGAGTTTAGACACTAGGATAAGATAAGGAACACACCCATTATAAAGAAATCACATTAGGATTCTCTTTTTAAGCTGTTCCTTAAAACACTACTGCTTAGGAAATCAATTGGAGGCAGAAGCAGTCAAGGGTAGCCTAGGGTTAGGGTTAGGCTTAGGGTTAGGTTTAGGGTATGGCTTAGGGTACGGGTTCGGGGAGGTGTGCGGGTACGGCGTAGGGTATGGGTTAGGGTTAGGGTTAGGGTTAGTGTTAGGGTTAGGGCTCGGTTTAGGGTACGGGTTAGGATTAGGGTACGTGTTAGGGTTAGGGTAGGGGTTAGGGTTAGGGTATGCGTTAGGGTTAGGGTAGTTATTAAACCTATCCCACTCTCTAGATACCCCTTAGCACGTAAAGGAATATTATTTGGGGGTCCAGCCATGGAGAAGAGTTTAGACACTAGGATAAGATAAGGAACACACCCATTATAAAGAAATCACATTAGGATTCTCTTTTTAAGCTGTTCCTTAAAACACTAGTGCTTAGGAAATCTATTGGAGGCAGAAGCAGTCAAGGGTAGCCTAGGGTTAGGGTTAGGCTTAGGGTTAGGCTTAGGGTACGGCTTAGGGTACGGGTTCGGGGAGGGGTGCGGGTACGGCGTAGGGTATGGGTTAGGGTTAGGGTTAGGGTTAGTGTTAGGGTTAGGGCTCGGTTTAGGGTACGGTTAGGATTAGGGTACGTGTTAGGTTTAGGGTAGGGGTTAGGGTTAGTGTACGCGTTAGGGTTAGGGTAGTTAGTAAACCTATCCCACTCTCTAGATACCCCTTAGCACGTAAAGAAATATTATTTGGGGTTCCAGCCATGGAGAAGAATTTAGACACTAGGATAAGATAAGGAACACACCCATTATAAAGAAATCACATTAGGATTCTCTTTTTAAGCTGTTGCTTAAAACACTAGTGCTTAGGAAATCTATTGGAGGCAGAAGCAGTCAAGGGTAGCCTAGGGTTAGTGTTAGGCTTAGGGTTAGGCTTAGGGTACGGCTTACGGTACGGGTTTGGGGAGGGGTTCAGGTACGGCGTAGGGTATGGGTTAGGGTTAGGGTTAGTGTTAGTGTTAGGGTTAGGGCTCGGTTTAGGGTACGGGTTAGGATTAGGGTACGTGTTAGTGTTAGGTTAGGGGTTAGGGTTAGAGTACGCATTAGGGTTAGGGTAGTTATTAAACCTATCCCACTCTCTAGCTCCCCCTTAGCACGTAAGGAAATATTATTTGGGGGTGCAGCCATGGAGAAGAGTTTAGACACTAGGATAAGATAAGGAACACACCCATTATAAAGAAATCACATTAGGATTCTCTTTTTAAGCTGTTCCTTAAAACACTAGTGCTTAGGAAATCTATTGGAGGCAGAAGCAGTCAAGGGTAGCCTAGGGTTAGGGTTAGGCTTAGGGTTAGGTTTAGGGTACGGCTTGGGGAATGGGTTCGGGGAGGGGTTCGGGTACGGCGTAGGGTATGGGTTAGGGTTAGGGTTAGGGTTAGTGTTAGGGTTAGGGCTCGGTTTAGGGTACGGGTTAGGATTAGGGTACGTGTTAGGGTTAGGGTAGGGGTTAGGGTTAGGGTATGCGTTAGGGTTAGGGTAGTTATTAAACCTATCCCACTCTCTAGATACCCCTTAGCACGTAAAGGAATATTATTTGGGGGTCCAGCCATGGAGAAGAGTTTAGACACTAGGATAAGATAAGGAACACACCCATTATAAAGAAATCACATTAGGATTCTCTTTTTAAGCTGTTCCTTAAAACACTAGTGCTTAGGAAATCTATTGGAGGCAGAAGCAGTCAAGGGTAGCCTAGGGTTAGGGTTAGGCTTCGGGTTAGGCTTAGGGTACGGCTTAGGGTACCGGTTCGGGGAGGGTTTCGGGTACGGCGTAGGGTATGGGTTAGGGTTAGGGTTAGGGTTAGTGTTAGGGTTAGGGCTCGGTTTAGGGTACGGGTTAGGATTAGGGTACGTGTTAGGGTTAGGGTAGGGGTTAGGGTTAGGGTACGCGTTAGGGTTAGGGTAGTTATTAAACCTATCCCACTCTCTAGATACCCCTTAGCACGTAAAGGAATATTATTTGAGGGTCCAGCCATGGAGAAGAGTTTAGACACTAGGATAAGATAAGGAACACACCCATTATAAAGAAATAACATTAGGATTCTCTTTTTCAGCTCTTCCTTAAAACACTAGTGCTTAGGAAATCTATTGGAGGCAGAAGCAGTCAAGGGTAGCCTAGGGTTAGGGTTAGGCTTAGGGTTAGGCTTAGGGTACGGCTTAGGGTACGGGTTCGGGGAGGGTTTCGGGTACGGCGTAGGGTATGGGTTAGGGTTAGGGTTAGGGTTAGTGTTAGGGTTAGGGCTCGGTTTAGGGTACGGGTTAGGATTAGGGTACGTGTTAGGGTTAGGGTAGGGGTTAGGGTTAGGGTACGCGTTAGGGTTAGGGTAGTTATTAAACCTATCCCACTCTCTAGATACCCCTTAGCACGTAAAGGAATATTATTTGGGGGTCCAGCCATGGAGAAGAGTTTAGACACTAGGATAAGATAAGGAACACACCCATTATAAAGAAATCACTTTAGGATTCTCTTTTTAAGCTGTTCCTTAAAACACTAGTGCTTAGGAAATCTATTGGAGGCAGAAGCAGTCAAGGGTAGCCTAGGGTTAGGGTTAGGCTTAGGGTTAGGGTTAGGGTACGGCTTGGGGTATGGGTTCGGGGAGGTGTTCGTGTACGGCGTAGGGTATGGGTTAGGGTTAGGGTTTGGGTTAGTGTTAGGGTTAGGGCTCGGTTTAGGGTACGGGTTAGGATTAGGGTACGTGTTAGGGTTAGGGTAGGGGTTAGGGTTAGGTTACGCGTTAGGGCTAGGGTAGTTAGTAAACCTATCCCACTCTCTAGCTCCCCCTTAGCACGTAAAGGAATATTATTTGGGGGTCCAGCCATGGAGAAGAGTTTAGACACTAGGATAAGATAAGGAACACACCCATTATAAAGAAATCACATTAGGATTCTCTTTTTAAGCTGTTCCTTAAAACACTACTGCTTAGGAAATCAATTGGAGGCAGAAGCAGTCAAGGGTAGCCTAGGGTTAGGGTTAGGCTTAGGGTTAGGTTTAGGGTATGGCTTAGGGTACGGGTTCGGGGAGGTGCGCGGGTACGGCGTAGGGTATGGGTTAGGGTTAGGGTTAGGGTTAGTGTTAGGGTTAGGCCTCGGTTTAGGGTACAGGTTAGGATTACGGTACGTGTTAGGGTTAGGGTAGGGGTTAGGGTTAGGGTACGCGTTAGGGTTAGGGTAGTTATTAAACCTATCCCACTCTCTAGATACCCCTTAGCACGTAAGGGAATATTATTTGGGGGTGCAGCCATGGAGAAGAGTTTAGACACTAGGATAAGATAAGGAACACACCCATTATAAAGAAATCACTTTAGGATTCTCTTTTTAAGCTGTTCCTTAAAACAGTAGTGCTTAGGAAATCTACTGGAGGCAGAAGCAGTCAAGGGTAGCCTAGGGTTAGGGTTAGGCTTAGGGTTAGGCTTAGGGTACGGCTTAGGTTACGGGTTCGGGGAGGGGTGCGGGTACGGCGTAGGGTATGGGTTAGGGTTAGGGTTAGGGTTAGTGTTAGGGTTAGGGCTCGGTTTAGGGTACGGTTAGGATTAGGGTACGTGTTAGGTTTAGGGTAGGGGTTAGGGTTAGGGTACGCGTTAGGGTTAGGGTAGTTAGTAAACCTATCCCACTCTCTAGATACCCCTTAGCACGTAAAGGAATATTATTTGGGGTTCCAGCCATGGAGAAGAATTTAGACACTAGGATAAGATAAGGAACACACCCATTATAAAGAAATCACATTAGGATTCTCTTTTTAAGCTGTTGCTTAAAACACTAGTGCTTAGGAAATCTATTGGAGGCAGAAGCAGTCAAGGGTAGCCTAGGGTTAGTGTTAGGCTTAGGGTTAGGCTTAGGGTACGGCTTAGGGTACGGGTTTGGGGAGGGGTTCAGGTACGGCGTAGGGTATGGGTTAGGGTTAGGGTTAGTGTTAGTGTTAGGGTTAGGGCTCGGTTTAGGGTACGGGTTAGGATTAGGGTACGTGTTAGTGTTAGGTTAGGGGTTAGGGTTAGAGTACGCATTAGGGTTAGGGTAGTTATTAAACCTATCCCACTCTCTAGATACCCCTTAGCACGTAAGGAAATATTATTTGGGGGTGCAGCCATGGAGAAGAGTTTAGACACTAGGATAAGATAAGGAACACACCCATTATAAAGAAATCACATTAGGATTCTCTTTTTAAGCTGTTCCTTAAAACACTAGTGCTTAGGAAATCTATTGGAGGCAGAAGCAGTCAAGGGTAGCCTAGGGTTAGGGTTAGGCTTAGGGTTAGGTTTAGGGTACGGCTTGGGGAATGGGTTCGGGGAGGGGTTCGGGTACGGCGTAGGGTATGGGTTAGGGTTAGGGTTAGGGTTAGTGTTAGGGTTAGGGCTCGGTTTAGGGTACGGTTAGGATTAGGGTACGTGTTAGGTTTAGGGTAGGGGTTAGGGTTAGTGTACGCGTTAGGGTTAGGGTAGTTAGTAAACCTATCCCACTCTCTAGATACCCCTTAGCACGTAAAGAAATATTATTTGGGGTTCCAGCCATGGAGAAGAATTTAGACACTAGGATAAGATAAGGAACACACCCATTATAAAGAAATCACATTAGGATTCTCTTTTTAAGCTGTTGCTTAAAACACTAGTGCTTAGGAAATCTATTGGAGGCAGAAGCAGTCAAGGGTAGCCTAGGGTTAGTGTTAGGCTTAGGGTTAGGCTTAGGGTACGGCTTACGGTACGGGTTTGGGGAGGGGTTCAGGTACGGCGTAGGGTATGGGTTAGGGTTAGGGTTAGTGTTAGTGTTAGGGTTAGGGCTCGGTTTAGGGTACGGGTTAGGATTAGGGTACGTGTTAGTGTTAGGTTAGGGGTTAGGGTTAGAGTACGCATTAGGGTTAGGGTAGTTATTAAACCTATCCCACTCTCTAGCTCCCCCTTAGCACGTAAGGAAATATTATTTGGGGGTGCAGCCATGGAGAAGAGTTTAGACACTAGGATAAGATAAGGAACACACCCATTATAAAGAAATCACATTAGGATTCTCTTTTTAAGCTGTTCCTTAAAACACTAGTGCTTAGGAAATCTATTGGAGGCAGAAGCAGTCAAGGGTAGCCTAGGGTTAGGGTTAGGCTTAGGGTTAGGTTTAGGGTACGGCTTGGGGAATGGGTTCGGGGAGGGGTTCGGGTACGGCGTAGGGTATGGGTTAGGGTTAGGGTTAGGGTTAGTGTTAGGGTTAGGGCTCGGTTTAGGGTACGGGTTAGGATTAGGGTACGTGTTAGGGTTAGGGTAGGGGTTAGGGTTAGGGTATGCGTTAGGGTTAGGGTAGTTATTAAACCTATCCCACTCTCTAGATACCCCTTAGCACGTAAAGGAATATTATTTGGGGGTCCAGCCATGGAGAAGAGTTTAGACACTAGGATAAGATAAGGAACACACCCATTATAAAGAAATCACATTAGGATTCTCTTTTTAAGCTGTTCCTTAAAACACTAGTGCTTAGGAAATCTATTGGAGGCAGAAGCAGTCAAGGGTAGCCTAGGGTTAGGGTTAGGCTTCGGGTTAGGCTTAGGGTACGGCTTAGGGTACCGGTTCGGGGAGGGTTTCGGGTACGGCGTAGGGTATGGGTTAGGGTTAGGGTTAGGGTTAGTGTTAGGGTTAGGGCTCGGTTTAGGGTACGGGTTAGGATTAGGGTACGTGTTAGGGTTAGGGTAGGGGTTAGGGTTAGGGTACGCGTTAGGGTTAGGGTAGTTATTAAACCTATCCCACTCTCTAGATACCCCTTAGCACGTAAAGGAATATTATTTGAGGGTCCAGCCATGGAGAAGAGTTTCTACACTAGGATAAGATAAGGAACACACCCATTATAAAGAAATCACATTAGGATTCTCTTTTTAAGCTGTTCGTTAAAACACTAGTGCTTAGGAAATCTATTGGAGGCAGAAGCAGTCAAGGGTAGCCTAGGGTTAGGGTTAGGCTTAGGGTTAGGCTTAGGGTACGGCTTAGGGTACGGGTTCGGGGAGGGGTGCGGGTACGGCCTACGGTATGGGTTAGGGTTAGGGTTAGGGTTAGTGTTAGGGTTAGGGCTCGGCTTAGGGTACGGGTTAGGATTAGGGTACGTGTTAGGGTTAGGGTAGGGGTTAGGTTTAGGGTACGCGTTAGGGTTAGGGTAGTTGTTAAACCTATCCCACTCTCTAGATACCCCTTAGCACGTAAAGGAATATTATTTGGGGGTCCAGCCATGGAGAAGAGTTTAGACACTAGGATAAGATAAGGAACACACCCATTATAAAGAAATAACATTAGGATTCTCTTTTTCAGCTCTTCCTTAAAACACTAGTGCTTAGGAAATCTATTGGAGGCAGAAGCAGTCAAGGGTAGCCTAGGGTTAGGGTTAGGCTTAGGGTTAGGCTTAGGGTACGGCTTAGGGTACGGGTTCGGGGAGGGTTTCGGGTACGGCGTAGGGTATGGGTTAGGGTTAGGGTTAGGGTTAGTGTTAGGGTTAGGGCTCGGTTTAGGGTACGGGTTAGGATTAGGGTACGTGTTAGGGTTAGGGTAGGGGTTAGGGTTAGGGTACGCGTTAGGGTTAGGGTAGTTATTAAACCTATCCCACTCTCTAGATACCCCTTAGCACGTAAAGGAATATTATTTGGGGGTCCAGCCATGGAGAAGAGTTTAGACACTAGGATAAGATAAGGAACACACCCATTATAAAGAAATCACTTTAGGATTCTCTTTTTAAGCTGTTCCTTAAAACACTAGTGCTTAGGAAATCTATTGGAGGCAGAAGCAGTCAAGGGTAGCCTAGGGTTAGGGTTAGGCTTAGGGTTAGGGTTAGGGTACGGCTTGGGGTATGGGTTCGGGGAGGTGTTCGTGTACGGCGTAGGGTATGGGTTAGGGTTAGGGTTTGGGTTAGTGTTAGGGTTAGGGCTCGGTTTAGGGTACGGGTTAGGATTAGGGTACGTGTTAGGGTTAGGGTAGGGGTTAGGGTTAGGTTACGCGTTAGGGCTAGGGTAGTTAGTAAACCTATCCCACTCTCTAGCTCCCCCTTAGCACGTAAAGGAATATTATTTGGGGGTCCAGCCATGGAGAAGAGTTTAGACACTAGGATAAGATAAGGAACACACCCATTATAAAGAAATCACATTAGGATTCTCTTTTTAAGCTGTTCCTTAAAACACTACTGCTTAGGAAATCAATTGGAGGCAGAAGCAGTCAAGGGTAGCCTAGGGTTAGGGTTAGGCTTAGGGTTAGGTTTAGGGTATGGCTTAGGGTACGGGTTCGGGGAGGTGTGCGGGTACGGCGTAGGGTATGGGTTAGGGTTAGGGTTAGGGTTAGTGTTAGGGTTAGGCCTCGGTTTAGGGTACAGGTTAGGATTACGGTACGTGTTAGGGTTAGGGTAGGGGTTAGGGTTAGGGTACGCGTTAGGGTTAGGGTAGTTATTAAACCTATCCCACTCTCTAGATACCCCTTAGCACGTAAGGGAATATTATTTGGGGGTGCAGCCATGGAGAAGAGTTTAGACACTAGGATAAGATAAGGAACACACCCATTATAAAGAAATCACATTAGGATTCTCTTTTTAAGCTGTTCCTTAAAACAGTAGTGCTTAGGAAATCTACTGGAGGCAGAAGCAGTCAAGGGTAGCCTAGGGTTAGGGTTAGGCTTAGGGTTAGGCTTAGGGTACGGCTTAGGTTACGGGTTCGGGGAGGGGTGCGGGTACGGCGTAGGGTATGGGTTAGGGTTAGGGTTAGGGTTAGTGTTAGGGTTAGGGCTCGGTTTAGGGTACGGTTAGGATTAGGGTACGTGTTAGGTTTAGGGTAGGGGTTAGGGTTAGGGTACGCGTTAGGGTTAGGGTAGTTAGTAAACCTATCCCACTCTCTAGATACCCCTTAGCACGTAAAGGAATATTATTTGGGGTTCCAGCCATGGAGAAGAATTTAGACACTAGGATAAGATAAGGAACACACCCATTATAAAGAAATCACATTAGGATTCTCTTTTTAAGCTGTTCCTTAAAACACTAGTGCTTAGGAAATCTATTGGAGGCAGAAGCAGTCAAGGGTAGCCTAGGGTTAGGGTTAGGCTTAGGGTTAGGTTTAGGGTACGGCTTGGGGAATGGGTTCGGGGAGGGGTTCGGGTACGGCGTAGGGTATGGGTTAGGGTTAGGGTTAGGGTTAGTGTTAGGGTTAGGGCTCGGTTTAGGGTACGGGTTAGGATTAGGGTACGTGTTAGGGTTAGGGTAGGGGTTAGGGTTAGGGTATGCGTTAGGGTTAGGGTAGTTATTAAACCTATCCCACTCTCTAGATACCCCTTAGCACGTAAAGGAATATTATTTGGGGGTCCAGCCATGGAGAAGAGTTTAGACACTAGGATAAGATAAGGAACACACCCATTATAAAGAAATCACATTAGGATTCTCTTTTTAAGCTGTTCCTTAAAACACTAGTGCTTAGGAAATCTATTGGAGGCAGAAGCAGTCAAGGGTAGCCTAGGGTTAGGGTTAGGCTTAGGGTTAGGCTTAGGGTACGGCTTAGGGTACGGGTTCGGGGAGGGGTGCGGGTACGGCGTAGGGTATGGGTTAGGGTTAGGGTTAGGGTTAGTGTTAGGGTTAGGGCTCGGTTTAGGGTACGGTTAGGATTAGGGTACGTGTTAGGTTTAGGGTAGGGGTTAGGGTTAGTGTACGCGTTAGGGTTAGGGTAGTTAGTAAACCTATCCCACTCTCTAGATACCCCTTAGCACGTAAAGAAATATTATTTGGGGTTCCAGCCATGGAGAAGAATTTAGACACTAGGATAAGATAAGGAACACACCCATTATAAAGAAATCACATTAGGATTCTCTTTTTAAGCTGTTGCTTAAAACACTAGTGCTTAGGAAATCTATTGGAGGCAGAAGCAGTCAAGGGTAGCCTAGGGTTAGTGTTAGGCTTAGGGTTAGGCTTAGGGTACGGCTTACGGTACGGGTTTGGGGAGGGGTTCAGGTACGGCGTAGGGTATGGGTTAGGGTTAGGGTTAGTGTTAGTGTTAGGGTTAGGGCTCGGTTTAGGGTACGGGTTAGGATTAGGGTACGTGTTAGTGTTAGGTTAGGGGTTAGGGTTAGAGTACGCATTAGGGTTAGGGTAGTTATTAAACCTATCCCACTCTCTAGCTCCCCCTTAGCACGTAAGGAAATATTATTTGGGGGTGCAGCCATGGAGAAGAGTTTAGACACTAGGATAAGATAAGGAACACACCCATTATAAAGAAATCACATTAGGATTCTCTTTTTAAGCTGTTCCTTAAAACACTAGTGCTTAGGAAATCTATTGGAGGCAGAAGCAGTCAAGGGTAGCCTAGGGTTAGGGTTAGGCTTAGGGTTAGGTTTAGGGTACGGCTTGGGGAATGGGTTCGGGGAGGGGTTCGGGTACGGCGTAGGGTATGGGTTAGGGTTAGGGTTAGGGTTAGTGTTAGGGTTAGGGCTCGGTTTAGGGTACGGGTTAGGATTAGGGTACGTGTTAGGGTTAGGGTAGGGGTTAGGGTTAGGGTATGCGTTAGGGTTAGGGTAGTTATTAAACCTATCCCACTCTCTAGATACCCCTTAGCACGTAAAGGAATATTATTTGGGGGTCCAGCCATGGAGAAGAGTTTAGACACTAGGATAAGATAAGGAACACACCCATTATAAAGAAATCACATTAGGATTCTCTTTTTAAGCTGTTCCTTAAAACACTAGTGCTTAGGAAATCTATTGGAGGCAGAAGCAGTCAAGGGTAGCCTAGGGTTAGGGTTAGGCTTCGGGTTAGGCTTAGGGTACGGCTTAGGGTACCGGTTCGGGGAGGGTTTCGGGTACGGCGTAGGGTATGGGTTAGGGTTAGGGTTAGGGTTAGTGTTAGGGTTAGGGCTCGGTTTAGGGTACGGGTTAGGATTAGGGTACGTGTTAGGGTTAGGGTAGGGGTTAGGGTTAGGGTACGCGTTAGGGTTAGGGTAGTTATTAAACCTATCCCACTCTCTAGATACCCCTTAGCACGTAAAGGAATATTATTTGAGGGTCCAGCCATGGAGAAGAGTTTAGACACTAGGTTAAGATAAGGAACACACCCATTATAAAGAAATAACATTAGGATTCTCTTTTTCAGCTCTTCCTTAAAACACTAGTGCTTAGGAAATCTAATGGAGGCAGAAGCAGTCAAGGGTAGCCTAGGGTTAGGGTTAGGCTTAGGGTTAGGCTTAGGGTACGGCTTAGGGTACGGGTTCGGGGAGGGTTTCGGGTACGGCGTAGGGTATGGGTTAGGGTTAGGGTTAGGGTTAGTGTTAGGGTTAGGGCTCGGTTTAGGGTACGGGTTAGGATTAGGGTACGTGTTAGGGTTAGGGTAGGGGTTAGGGTTAGGGTACGCGTTAGGGTTAGGGTAGTTATTAAACCTATCCCACTCTCTAGATACCCCTTAGCACGTAAAGGAATATTATTTGGGGGTCCAGCCATGGAGAAGAGTTTAGACACTAGGATAAGATAAGGAAC
This sequence comes from Balaenoptera borealis, assembly GCF_965194805.1. Lineage (NCBI taxonomy): Eukaryota > Metazoa > Chordata > Mammalia > Artiodactyla > Balaenopteridae > Balaenoptera > Balaenoptera borealis. The sequence continues at coordinate 739,979 of NW_028123874.1, forward strand.
ACACCCATTATAAAGAAATCACTTTAGGATTCTCTTTTTAAGCTGTTCCTTAAAACACTAGTGCTTAGGAAATCTATTGGAGGCAGAAGCAGTCAAGGGTAGCCTAGGGTTAGGGTTAGGCTTAGGGTTAGGGTTAGGGTACGGCTTGGGGTATGGGTTCGGGGAGGTGTTCGTGTACGGCGTAGGGTATGGGTTAGGGTTAGGGTTTGGGTTAGTGTTAGGGTTCGGGCTCGGTTTAGGGTACGGGTTAGGATTAGGGTACGTGTTAGGGTTAGGGTAGGGGTTAGGGTTAGGTTACGCGTTAGGGCTAGGGTAGTTAGTAAACCTATCCCACTCTCTAGCTCCCCCTTAGCACGTAAAGGAATATTATTTGGGGGTCCAGCCATGGAGAAGAGTTTAGACACTAGGATAAGATAAGGAACACACCCATTATAAAGAAATCACATTAGGATTCTCTTTTTAAGCTGTTCCTTAAAACACTACTGCTTAGGAAATCAATTGGAGGCAGAAGCAGTCAAGGGTAGCCTAGGGTTAGGGTTAGGCTTAGGGTTAGGTTTAGGGTATGGCTTAGGGTACGGGTTCGGGGAGGTGTGCGGGTACGGCGTAGGGTATGGGTTAGGGTTAGGGTTAGGGTTAGTGTTAGGGTTAGGCCTCGGTTTAGGGTACAGGTTAGGATTACGGTACGTGTTAGGGTTAGGGTAGGGGTTAGGGTTAGGGTACGCGTTAGGGTTAGGGTAGTTATTAAACCTATCCCACTCTCTAGATACCCCTTAGCACGTAAGGGAATATTATTTGGGGGTGCAGCCATGGAGAAGAGTTTAGACACTAGGATAAGATAAGGAACACACCCATTATAAAGAAATCACTTTAGGATTCTCTTTTTAAGCTGTTCCTTAAAACAGTAGTGCTTAGGAAATCTACTGGAGGCAGAAGCAGTCAAGGGTAGCCTAGGGTTAGGGTTAGGCTTAGGGTTAGGCTTAGGGTACGGCTTAGGTTACGGGTTCGGGGAGGGGTGCGGGTACGGCGTAGGGTATGGGTTAGGGTTAGGGTTAGGGTTAGTGTTAGGGTTAGGGCTCGGTTTAGGGTACGGTTAGGATTAGGGTACGTGTTAGGTTTAGGGTAGGGGTTAGGGTTAGGGTACGCGTTAGGGTTAGGGTAGTTAGTAAACCTATCCCACTCTCTAGATACCCCTTAGCACGTAAAGGAATATTATTTGGGGTTCCAGCCATGGAGAAGAATTTAGACACTAGGATAAGATAAGGAACACACCCATTATAAAGAAATCACATTAGGATTCTCTTTTTAAGCTGTTGCTTAAAACACTAGTGCTTAGGAAATCTATTGGAGGCAGAAGCAGTCAAGGGTAGCCTAGGGTTAGTGTTAGGCTTAGGGTTAGGCTTAGGGTACGGCTTAGGGTACGGGTTTGGGGAGGGGTTCAGGTACGGCGTAGGGTATGGGTTAGGGTTAGGGTTAGTGTTAGTGTTAGGGTTAGGGCTCGGTTTAGGGTTCGGGTTAGGATTAGGGTACGTGTTAGTGTTAGGTTAGGGGTTAGGGTTAGAGTACGCATTAGGGTTAGGGTAGTTATTAAACCTATCCCACTCTCTAGATACCCCTTAGCACGTAAGGAAATATTATTTGGGGGTGCAGCCATGGAGAAGAGTTTAGACACTAGGATAAGATAAGGAACACACCCATTATAAAGAAATCACATTAGGATTCTCTTTTTAAGCTGTTCCTTAAAACACTGGTGCTTAGGAAATCTATTGGAGGCAGAAGCAGTCAAGGGTAGCCTAGGGTTAGGGTTAGGCTTAGGGTTAGGTTTAGGGTACGGCTTGGGGAATGGGTTAGGGGAGGGGTTCGGGTACGGCGTAGGGTATGGGTTAGGGTTAGGGTTAGGGTTAGTGTTAGGGTTAGGGCTCGGTTTAGGGTACGGGTTAGGATTAGGGTACGTGTTAGGGTTAGGGTAGGGGTTAGGGTTAGGGTATGCGTTAGGGTTAGGGTAGTTATTAAACCTATCCCACTCTCTAGATACCCCTTAGCACGTAAAGGAATATTATTTGGGGGTCCAGCCATGGAGAAGAGTTTAGACACTAGGATAAGATAAGGAACACACCCATTATAAAGAAATCACATTAGGATTCTCTTTTTAAGCTGTTCCTTAAAACACTAGTGCTTAGGAAATCTATTGGAGGCAGAAGCAGTCAAGGGTAGCCTAGGGTTAGGGTTAGGCTTAGGGTTAGGCTTAGGGTACGGCTTAGGGTACGGGTTCGGGGAGGGGTGCGGGTACGGCGTAGGGTATGGGTTAGGGTTAGGGTTAGGGTTAGTGTTAGGGTTAGGGCTCGGTTTAGGGTACGGTTAGGATTAGGGTACGTGTTAGGTTTAGGGTAGGGGTTAGGGTTAGTGTACGCGTTAGGGTTAGGGTAGTTAGTAAACCTATCCCACTCTCTAGATACCCCTTAGCACGTAAAGAAATATTATTTGGGGTTCCAGCCATGGAGAAGAATTTAGACACTAGGATAAGATAAGGAACACACCCATTATAAAGAAATCACATTAGGATTCTCTTTTTAAGCTGTTGCTTAAAACACTAGTGCTTAGGAAATCTATTGGAGGCAGAAGCAGTCAAGGGTAGCCTAGGGTTAGTGTTAGGCTTAGGGTTAGGCTTAGGGTACGGCTTACGGTACGGGTTTGGGGAAGGGTTCAGGTACGGCGTAGGGTATGGGTTAGGGTTAGGGTTAGTGTTAGTGTTAGGGTTAGGGCTCGGTTTAGGGTACGGGTTAGGATTAGGGTACGTGTTAGTGTTAGGTTAGGGGTTAGGGTTAGAGTACGCATTAGGGTTAGGGTAGTTATTAAACCTATCCCACTCTCTAGCTCCCCCTTAGCACGTAAGGAAATATTATTTGGGGGTGCAGCCATGGAGAAGAGTTTAGACACTAGGATAAGATAAGGAACACACCCATTATAAAGAAATCACATTAGGATTCTCTTTTTAAGCTGTTCCTTAAAACACTAGTGCTTAGGAAATCTATTGGAGGCAGAAGCAGTCAAGGGTAGCCTAGGGTTAGGGTTAGGCTTAGGGTTAGGTTTAGGGTACGGCTTGGGGAATGGGTTCGGGGAGGGGTTCGGGTACGGCGTAGGGTATGGGTTAGGGTTAGGGTTAGGGTTAGTGTTAGGGTTAGGGCTCGGTTTAGGGTACGGGTTAGGATTAGGGTACGTGTTAGTGTTAGGGTAGGGGTTAGGGTTAGGGTATGCGTTAGGGTTAGGGTAGTTATTAAACCTATCCCACTCTCTAGATACCCCTTAGCACGTAAAGGAATATTATTTGGGGGTCCAGCCATGGAGAAGAGTTTAGACACTAGGATAAGATAAGGAACACACCCATTATAAAGAAATCACATTAGGATTCTCTTTTTAAGCTGTTCCTTAAAACACTAGTGCTTAGGAAATCTATTGGAGGCAGAAGCAGTCAAGGGTAGCCTAGGGTTAGGGTTAGGCTTCGGGTTAGGCTTAGGGTACGGCTTAGGGTACCGGTTCGGGGAGGGTTTCGGGTACGGCGTAGGGTATGGGTTAGGGTTAGGGTTAGGGTTAGTGTTAGGGTTAGGGCTCGGTTTAGGGTACGGGTTAGGATTAGGGTACGTGTTAGGGTTAGGGTAGGGGTTAGGGTTAGGGTACGCGTTAGGGTTAGGGTAGTTATTAAACCTATCCCACTCTCTAGATACCCCTTAGCACGTAAAGGAATATTATTTGAGGGTCCAGCCATGGAGAAGAGTTTCTACACTAGGATAAGATAAGGAACACACCCATTATAAAGAAATCACATTAGGATTCTCTTTTTAAGCTGTTCGTTAAAACACTAGTGCTTAGGAAATCTATTGGAGGCAGAAGCAGTCAAGGGTAGCCTAGGGTTAGGGTTAGGCTTAGGGTTAGGCTTAGGGTACGGCTTAGGGTACGGGTTCGGGGAGGGTTTCGGGTACGGCGTAGGGTATGGGTTAGGTTTAGGGTTTGGGTTAGTGTTAGGGTTAGGGCTCGGTTTAGGGTACGGGTTAGGATTAGGGTACGTGTTAGTGTTAGGGTAGGGGTTAGGGTTAGGTTACGCGTTAGGGCTAGGGTAGTTAGTAAACCTATCCCACTCTCTAGCTCCCCCTTAGCACGTAAAGGAATATTATTTGGGGGTCCAGCCATGGAGAAGAGTTTAGACACTAGGATAAGATAAGGAACACACCCATTATAAAGAAATCACATTAGGATTCTCTTTTTAAGCTGTTCCTTAAAACACTACTGCTTAGGAAATCAATTGGAGGCAGAAGCAGTCAAGGGTAGCCTAGGGTTAGGGTTAGGCTTAGGGTTAGGTTTAGGGTATGGCTTAGGGTACGGGTTCGGGGAGGTGTGCGGGTTCGGCGTAGGGTATGGGTTAGGGTTAGGGTTAGGGTTAGTGTTAGGCTTAGGCCTCGGTTTAGGGTACAGGTTAGGATTAGGGTACGTGTTAGGGTTAGGGTAGGGGTTAGGGTTAGGGTACGCGTTAGGGTTAGGGTAGTTATTAAACCTATCCCACTCTCTAGATACCCCTTAGCACGTAAGGGAATATTATTTGGGGGTGCAGTCATGGAGAAGAGTTTAGACACTAGGATAAGATAAGGAACACACCCATTATAAAGAAATCACATTAGGATTCTCTTTTTAAGCTGTTCCTTAAAACAGTAGTGCTTAGGAAATCTATTGGAGGCAGAAGCAGTCAAGGGTAGCCTAGGGTTAGGGTTAGGCTTAGGGTTAGGCATAGGGTACGGCTGGGGGAATGGGTTCGGGGAGGGGTTCGGGTACGGCGTAGGGTATGGGTTAGGGTTAGGGTTAGGGTTAGTGTTAGGGTTAGGGCTCGGTTTAGGGTACGGGTTAGGATTAGGGTACGTGTTAGGGTTAGGGTTAGGGTATGCGTTAGGGTTAGGGTAGTTATTAAACCTATCCCACTCTCTAGATACCCCTTAGCACGTAAAGGAATATTATTTGGGGGTCCAGCCATGGAGAAGAGTTTAGACACTAGGATAAGATAAGGAACACACCCATTATAAAGAAATCACATTAGGATTCTCTTTTTAAGCTGTTCCTTAAAACACTAGTGCTTAGGAAATCTATTGGAGGCAGAAGCAGTCAAGGGTAGCCTAGGGTTAGGGTTAGGCTTAGGGTTAGGCTTAGGGTACGGCTTAGGGTACGGGTTCGGGGAGGGGTGCGGGTACGGCGTAGGGTATGGGTTAGGGTTAGGGTTAGGGTTAGTGTTAGTGTTAGGGTTAGGGCTCGGTTTAGGGTACGGGTTAGGATTAGGGTACGTGTTAGTGTTAGGGTAGGGGTTAGGGTTAGAGTACGCATTAGGTTTAGGGTAGTTATTAAACCTATCCCACTCTCTAGATACCCCTTAGCACGTAAGGCAATATTATTTGGGGGTGCAGCCATGGAGAAGAGTTTAGACACTAGGATAAGATAAGGAACACACCCATTATAAAGAAATCACATTAGGATTCTCTTTTTAAGCTGTTCCTTAAAACACTAGTGCTTAGGAAATCAATTGGAGGCAGAAGCAGTCAAGGGTAGCCTAGGGTTAGGGTTAGGCTTAGGGTTCGGCTTAGGGTACGGCTTAGGGTACGGGTTCGGGGAGGGGTGCGGGTACGGCCTACGGTATGGGTTAGGGTTAGGGTTAGGGTTAGTGTTAGGGTTAGGGCTCGGCTTAGGGTACGGGTTAGGATTAGGGTACGTGTTAGGGTTAGGGTAGGGGTTAGGTTTAGGGTACGCGTTAGGGTTAGGGTAGTTGTTAAACCTATCCCACTCTCTAGATACCCCTTAGCACGTAAAGGAATATTATTTGGGGGTCCAGCCATGGAGAAGAGTTTAGACACTAGGATAAGATAAGGAACACACCCATTATAAAGAAATCACATTAGGATTCTCTTTTTAAGCTGTTCCTTAAAACACTAGTGCTTAGGAAATCTATTGGAGGCAGAAGCAGTCAAGGGTAGCCTAGGGTTAGGGTTAGGCTTAGGGTTAGGCTTAGGGTACGGCTTAGGGTACGGGTTCGGGGAGGGGTGCGGGTACGGCGTAGGGTATGGGTTAGGGTTAGGGTTAGGGTTAGTGTTAGGGTTAGGGCTCGGTTTAGGGTACGGTTAGGATTAGGGTACGTGTTAGGTTTAGGGTAGGGGTTAGGGTTAGTGTACGCGTTAGGGTTAGGGTAGTTAGTAAACCTATCCCACTCTCTAGATACCCCTTAGCACGTAAAGAAATATTATTTGGGGTTCCAGCCATGGAGAAGAATTTAGACACTAGGATAAGATAAGGAACACACCCATTATAAAGAAATCACATTAGGATTCTCTTTTTAAGCTGTTGCTTAAAACACTAGTGCTTAGGAAATCTATTGGAGGCAGAAGCAGTCAAGGGTAGCCTAGGGTTAGTGTTAGGCTTAGGGTTAGGCTTAGGGTACGGCTTACGGTACGGGTTTGGGGAAGGGTTCAGGTACGGCGTAGGGTATGGGTTAGGGTTAGGGTTAGTGTTAGTGTTAGGGTTAGGGCTCGGTTTAGGGTACGGGTTAGGATTAGGGTACGTGTTAGTGTTAGGTTAGGGGTTAGGGTTAGAGTACGCATTAGGGTTAGGGTAGTTATTAAACCTATCCCACTCTCTAGCTCCCCCTTAGCACGTAAGGAAATATTATTTGGGGGTGCAGCCATGGAGAAGAGTTTAGACACTAGGATAAGATAAGGAACACACCCATTATAAAGAAATCACATTAGGATTCTCTTTTTAAGCTGTTCCTTAAAACACTAGTGCTTAGGAAATCTATTGGAGGCAGAAGCAGTCAAGGGTAGCCTAGGGTTAGGGTTAGGCTTAGGGTTAGGTTTAGGGTACGGCTTGGGGAATGGGTTCGGGGAGGGGTTCGGGTACGGCGTAGGGTATGGGTTAGGGTTAGGGTTAGGGTTAGTGTTAGGGTTAGGGCTCGGTTTAGGGTACGGGTTAGGATTAGGGTACGTGTTAGGGTTAGGGTAGGGGTTAGGGTTAGGGTATGCGTTAGGGTTAGGGTAGTTATTAAACCTATCCCACTCTCTAGATACCCCTTAGCACGTAAAGGAATATTATTTGGGGGTCCAGCCATGGAGAAGAGTTTAGACACTAGGATAAGATAAGGAACACACCCATTATAAAGAAATCACATTAGGATTCTCTTTTTAAGCTGTTCCTTAAAACACTAGTGCTTAGGAAATCTATTGGAGGCAGAAGCAGTCAAGGGTAGCCTAGGGTTAGGGTTAGGCTTCGGGTTAGGCTTAGGGTACGGCTTAGGGTACCGGTTCGGGGAGGGTTTCGGGTACGGCGTAGGGTATGGGTTAGGGTTAGGGTTAGGGTTAGTGTTAGGGTTAGGGCTCGGTTTAGGGTACGGGTTAGGATTAGGGTACGTGTTAGGGTTAGGGTAGGGGTTAGGGTTAGGGTACGCGTTAGGGTTAGGGTAGTTATTAAACCTATCCCACTCTCTAGATACCCCTTAGCACGTAAAGGAATATTATTTGAGGGTCCAGCCATGGAGAAGAGTTTCTACACTAGGATAAGATAAGGAACACACCCATTATAAAGAAATCACATTAGGATTCTCTTTTTAAGCTGTTCGTTAAAACACTAGTGCTTAGGAAATCTATTGGAGGCAGAAGCAGTCAAGGGTAGCCTAGGGTTAGGGTTAGGCTTAGGGTTAGGCTTAGGGTACGGCTTAGGGTACGGGTTCGGGGAGGGTTTCGGGTACGGCGTAGGGTATGGGTTAGGTTTAGGGTTTGGGTTAGTGTTAGGGTTAGGGCTCGGTTTAGGGTACGGGTTAGGATTAGGGTACGTGTTAGTGTTAGGGTAGGGGTTAGGGTTAGGTTACGCGTTAGGGCTAGGGTAGTTAGTAAACCTATCCCACTCTCTAGCTCCCCCTTAGCACGTAAAGGAATATTATTTGGGGGTCCAGCCATGGAGAAGAGTTTAGACACTAGGATAAGATAAGGAACACACCCATTATAAAGAAATCACATTAGGATTCTCTTTTTAAGCTGTTCCTTAAAACACTACTGCTTAGGAAATCAATTGGAGGCAGAAGCAGTCAAGGGTAGCCTAGGGTTAGGGTTAGGCTTAGGGTTAGGTTTAGGGTATGGCTTAGGGTACGGGTTCGGGGAGGTGTGCGGGTTCGGCGTAGGGTATGGGTTAGGGTTAGGGTTAGGGTTAGTGTTAGGCTTAGGCCTCGGTTTAGGGTACAGGTTAGGATTAGGGTACGTGTTAGGGTTAGGGTAGGGGTTAGGGTTAGGGTACGCGTTAGGGTTAGGGTAGTTATTAAACCTATCCCACTCTCTAGATACCCCTTAGCACGTAAGGGAATATTATTTGGGGGTGCAGTCATGGAGAAGAGTTTAGACACTAGGATAAGATAAGGAACACACCCATTATAAAGAAATCACATTAGGATTCTCTTTTTAAGCTGTTCCTTAAAACAGTAGTGCTTAGGAAATCTATTGGAGGCAGAAGCAGTCAAGGGTAGCCTAGGGTTAGGGTTAGGCTTAGGGTTAGGCATAGGGTACGGCTGGGGGAATGGGTTCGGGGAGGGGTTCGGGTACGGCGTAGGGTATGGGTTAGGGTTAGGGTTAGGGTTAGTGTTAGGGTTAGGGCTCGGTTTAGGGTACGGGTTAGGATTAGGGTACGTGTTAGGGTTAGGGTTAGGGTATGCGTTAGGGTTAGGGTAGTTATTAAACCTATCCCACTCTCTAGATACCCCTTAGCACGTAAAGGAATATTATTTGGGGGTCCAGCCATGGAGAAGAGTTTAGACACTAGGATAAGATAAGGAACACACCCATTATAAAGAAATCACATTAGGATTCTCTTTTTAAGCTGTTCCTTAAAACACTAGTGCTTAGGAAATCTATTGGAGGCAGAAGCAGTCAAGGGTAGCCTAGGGTTAGGGTTAGGCTTAGGGTTAGGCTTAGGGTACGGCTTAGGGTACGGGTTCGGGGAGGGGTGCGGGTACGGCGTAGGGTATGGGTTAGGGTTAGGGTTAGGGTTAGTGTTAGTGTTAGGGTTAGGGCTCGGTTTAGGGTACGGGTTAGGATTAGGGTACGTGTTAGTGTTAGGGTAGGGGTTAGGGTTAGAGTACGCATTAGGTTTAGGGTAGTTATTAAACCTATCCCACTCTCTAGATACCCCTTAGCACGTAAGGCAATATTATTTGGGGGTGCAGCCATGGAGAAGAGTTTAGACACTAGGATAAGATAAGGAACACACCCATTATAAAGAAATCACATTAGGATTCTCTTTTTAAGCTGTTCCTTAAAACACTAGTGCTTAGGAAATCAATTGGAGGCAGAAGCAGTCAAGGGTAGCCTAGGGTTAGGGTTAGGCTTAGGGTTCGGCTTAGGGTACGGCTTAGGGTACGGGTTCGGGGAGGGGTGCGGGTACGGCCTACGGTATGGGTTAGGGTTAGGGTTAGGGTTAGTGTTAGGGTTAGGGCTCGGCTTAGGGTACGGGTTAGGATTAGGGTACGTGTTAGGGTTAGGGTAGGGGTTAGGTTTAGGGTACGCGTTAGGGTTAGGGTAGTTGTTAAACCTATCCCACTCTCTAGATACCCCTTAGCACGTAAAGGAATATTATTTGGGGGTCCAGCCATGGAGAAGAGTTTAGACACTAGGATAAGATAAGGAACACACCCATTATAAAGAAATAACATTAGGATTCTCTTTTTCAGCTCTTCCTTAAAACACTAGTGCTTAGGAAATCTATTGGAGGCAGAAGCAGTCAAGGGTAGCCTAGGGTTAGGGTTAGGCTTAGGGTTAGGCTTAGGGTACGGCTTAGGGTACGGGTTCGGGGAGGGTTTCGGGTACGGCGTAGGGTATGGGTTAGGGTTAGGGTTAGGGTTAGTGTTAGGGTTAGGCCTCGGTTTAGGGTACAGGTTAGGATTAGGGTACGTGTTAGGGTTAGGGTAGGGGTTAGGGTTAGGGTACGCGTTAGGGTTAGGGTAGTTATTAAACCTATCCCACTCTCTAGATACCCCTTAGCACGTAAGGGAATATTATTTGGGGGTGCAGCCATGGAGAAGAGTTTAGACACTAGGATAAGATAAGGAACACACCCATTATAAAGAAATCACATTAGGATTCTCTTTTTAAGCTGTTCCTTAAAACACTAGTGCTTAGGAAATCTATTGGAGGCAGAAGCAGTCAAGGGTAGCCTAGGGTTAGGGTTAGGCTTAGGGTTAGGCTTAGGGTACGGCTTAGGTTACGGGTTCGGGGAGGGGTGCAGGTACGGCGTAGGGTATGGGTTAGGGTTAGGGTTAGGGTTAGTGTTAGGGTTAGGGCTCGGTTTAGGGTACGGTTAGGATTAGGGTACGTGTTAGGTTTAGGGTAGGGGTTAGGGTTAGGGTACGCGTTAGGGTTAGGGTAGTTAGTAAACCTATCCCACTCTCTAGATACCCCTTAGCACGTAAAGGAATATTATTTGGGGTTCCAGCCATGGAGAAGAATTTAGACACTAGGATAAGATAAGGAACACACCCATTATAAAGAAATCACATTAGGATTCTCTTTTTAAGCTGTTGCTTAAAACACTAGTGCTTAGGAAATCTATTGGAGGCAGAAGCAGTCAAGGGTAGCCTAGGGTTAGTGTTAGGCTTAGGGTTAGGCTTAGGGTACGGCTTACGGTACGGGTTTGGGGAGGGGTTCAGGTACGGCGTAGGGTATGGGTTAGGGTTAGGGTTAGTGTTAGTGTTAGGGTTAGGGCTCGGTTTAGGGTACGGGTTAGGATTAGGGTACGTGTTAGTGTTAGGTTAGGGGTTAGGGTTAGAGTACGCATTAGGGTTAGGGTAGTTATTAAACCTATCCCACTCTCTAGATACCCCTTAGCACGTAAGGAAATATTATTTGGGGGTGCAGCCATGGAGAAGAGTTTAGACACTAGGATAAGATAAGGAACACACCCATTATAAAGAAATCACATTAGGATTCTCTTTTTAAGCTGTTCCTTAAAACACTAGTGCTTAGGAAATCTATTGGAGGCAGAAGCAGTCAAGGGTAGCCTAGGGTTAGGGTTAGGCTTAGGGTTAGGTTTAGGGTACGGCTTGGGGAATGGGTTCGGGGAGGGGTTCGGGTACGGCGTAGGGTATGGGTTAGGGTTAGGGTTAGGGTTAGTGTTAGGGTTAGGGCTCGGTTTAGGGTACGGGTTAGGATTAGGGTACGTGTTAGGGTTAGGGTAGGGGTTAGGGTTAGGGTATGCGTTAGGGTTAGGTTAGTTATTAAACCTATCCCACTCTCTAGATACCCCTTAGCACGTAAAGGAATATTATTTGGGGGTCCAGCCATGGAGAAGAGTTTAGACACTAGGATAAGATAAGGAACACACCCATTATAAAGAAATCACATTAGGATTCTCTTTTTAAGCTGTTCCTTAAAACACTAGTGCTTAGGAAATCTATTGGAGGCAGAAGCAGTCAAGGGTAGCCTAGGGTTAGGGTTAGGCTTAGGGTTAGGCTTAGGGTACGGCTTAGGGTACGGGTTCGGGGAGGGGTGCGGGTACGGCGTAGGGTATGGGTTAGGGTTAGGGTTAGGGTTAGTGTTAGGGTTAGGGCTCGGTTTAGGGTACAGGTTAGTATTAGGGTACGTGTTAGGGTTAGGGTAGGGGTTAGGATTAGGGTACGCGTTAGGGTTAGGGTAGTTATTAAACCTATCCCACTCTCTAGATACCCCTTAGCACGTAAAGGAATATTATTTGAGGGTCCAGCCATGGAGAAGAGTTTAGACACTAGGATAAGATAAGGAACACACCCATTATAAAGAAATCACATTAGGATTCTCTTTTTAAGCTGTTCCTTAAAACACTAGTGCTTAGGAAATCTATTGGAGGCAGAAGCAGTCAAGGGTAGCCTAGGGTTAGGGTTAGGCTTAGGGTTAGGCTTAGGGTACGGCTTAGGGTACGGGTTCGGGGAGGGTTTCGGGTACGGCGTAGGGTATGGGTTAGGGTTAGGGTTAGGGTTAGTGTTAGGGTTAGGGCTCGGTTTAGGGTACGGGTTAGGATTAGGGTACGTGTTAGGGTTAGGGTAGGGGTTAGGGTTAGGGTACGCGTTAGGGTTAGGGTAGTTATTAAACCTATCCCACTCTCTAGATACCCCTTAGCACGTAAAGGAATATTATTTGAGGGTCCAGCCATGGAGAAGAGTTTAGACACTAGGATAAGATAAGGAACACACCCATTATAAAGAAATCACATTAGGATTCTCTTTTTAAGCTGTTCGTTAAAACACTAGTGCTTAGGAAATCTATTGGAGGCAGAAGCAGTCAAGGGTAGCCTAGGGTTAGGGTTAGGCTTAGGGTTAGGCTTAGGGTACGGCTTAGGGTACGGGTTCGGGGAGGGTTTCGGGTACGGCGTAGGGTATGGGTTAGGGTTAGGGTTAGGGTTAGTGTTAGGGTTAGGGCTCGGTTTAGGGTACGGTTAGGATTAGGGTACGTGTTAGGTTTAGGGTAGGGGTTAGGGTTAGGGTACGCGTTAGGGTTAGGGTAGTTAGTAAACCTATCCCACTCTCTAGATACCCCTTAGCACGTAAAGGAATATTATTTGGGGTTCCAGCCATGGAGAAGAATTTAGACACTAGGATAAGATAAGGAACACACCCATTATAAAGAAATCACATTAGGATTCTCTTTTTAAGCTGTTGCTTAAAACACTAGTGCTTAGGAAATCTATTGGAGGCAGAAGCAGTCAAGGGTAGCCTAGGGTTAGGGTTAGGCTTAGGGTTAGGCTTAGGGTACGGCTTAGGGTACGGGTTTGGGGAGGGGTTCAGGTACGGCGTAGGGTATGGGTTAGGGTTAGGGTTAGTGTTAGTGTTAGGGTTAGGGCTCGGTTTAGGGTACGGGTTAGGATTAGGGTACGTGTTAGTGTTAGGGTAGGGGTTAGGGTTAGAGTACGCATTAGGTTTAGGGTAGTTATTAAACCTATCCCACTCTCTAGATACCCCTTAGCACGTAAGGCAATATTATTTGGGGGTGCAGCCATGGAGAAGAGTTTAGACACTAGGATAAGATAAGGAACACACCCATTATAAAGAAATCACATTAGGATTCTCTTTTTAAGCTGTTCCTTAAAACACTAGTGCTTAGGAAATCAATTGGAGGCAGAAGCAGTCAAGGGTAGCCTAGGGTTAGGGTTAGGCTTAGGGTTCGGCTTAGGGTACGGCTTAGGGTACGGGTTCGGGGAGGGGTGCGGGTACGGCCTACGGTATGGGTTAGGGTTAGGGTTAGGGTTAGTGTTAGGGTTAGGGCTCGGTTTAGGGTACGGGTTAGGATTAGGGTACGTGTTAGGGTTAGGGTAGGGGTTAGGTTTAGGGTACGCGTTAGGGTTAGGGTAGTTGTTAAACCTATCCCACTCTCTAGATACCCCTTAGCACGTAAAGGAATATTATTTGGGGGTCCAGCCATGGAGAAGAGTTTAGACACTAGGATAAGATAAGGAACACACCCATTATAAAGAAATCACATTAGGATTCTCTTTTTCAGCTCTTCCTTAAAACACTAGTGCTTAGGAAATCTATTGGAGGCAGAAGCAGTCAAGGGTAGCCTAGGGTTAGGGTTAGGCTTAGGGTGAGGCTTAGGGTACGGCTTAGGGTACGGGTTCGGGGAGGGTTTCGGGTACGGCGTAGGGTATGGGTTAGGGTTAGGGTTAGGGTTTGTGTTAGGGTTAGGGCTCGGTTTAGGGTACGGTTAGGATTAGGGTACGTGGTAGGTTTAGGGTAGGGGTTAGGGTTAGGGTACGCATTAGGGTTAGGGTCGTTAGTAAACCTATAACACTCTCTAGCTCCCCCTTAGCACGTAAAGGAATATTATTTGGGGGTCCAGCCATGGAGAAGTGTTTAGACACTAGGATAAGATAAGGAACACACCCATTATAAAGAAATCACATTAGGATTCTCTTTTTAAGCTGTTCCTTAAAACACTACTGCTTAGGAAATCAATTGGAGGCAGAAGCAGTCAAGGGTAGCCTAGGGTTAGGGTTAGGCTTAGGGTTAGGTTTAGGGTATGGCTTAGGGTACGGGTTCGGGGAGGGGTGCGGGTACGGCGTAGGGTATGGGTTAGGGTTAGGGTTAGTGTTAGGGTTAGGGCTCGGTTTAGGGTACAGGTTAGTATTAGGGTACGTGTTAGGGTTAGGGTAGGGGTTAGGGTTAGGGTACGCGTTAGGGTTAGGGTAGTTATTAAACCTATCCCACTCTCTAGATACCCCTTAGCACGTATGGGAATATTATTTGGGGGTGCAGCCATGGAGAAGAGTTTAGACACTAGGATAAGGTAAGGAACACACCCATTATAAAGAAATCACATTAGGATTCTCTTTTTAAGCTGTTCCTTAAAACAGTAGTGCTTAGGAAATCTATTGGAGGCAGAAGCAGTCAAGGGTAGCCTAGGGTTAGGGTTAGGCTTAGGGTTAGGCTTAGGGTACGGCTTAGGGTACGGGTTCGGGGAGGGGTGCGGGTACGGCCTACGGTATGGGTTAGGGTTAGGGTTAGGGTTAGTGTTAGGGTTAGGGCTCGGTTTAGGGTACGGGTTAGGATTAGGGTACGTGTTAGGGTTAGGGTAGGGGTTAGGTTTAGGGTACGCGTTAGGGTTAGGTTAGTTGTTAAACCTATCCCACTCTCTAGATACCCCTTAGCACGTAAAGGAATATTATTTGGGGGTCCAGCCATGGAGAAGAGTTTAGACACTAGGATAAGATAAGGAACACACCCATTATAAAGAAATCACATTAGGATTCTCTTTTTCAGCTCTTCCTTAAAACACTAGTGCTTAGGAAATCTATTGGAGGCAGAAGCAGTCAAGGGTAGCCTAGGGTTAGGGTTAGGCTTAGGGTGAGGCTTAGGGTACGGCTTAGGGTACGGGTTCGGGGAGGGTTTCGGGTACGGCGTAGGGTATGGGTTAGGGTTAGGGTTAGGGTTTGTGTTAGGGTTAGGGCTCGGTTTAGGGTACGGTTAGGATTAGGGTACGTGGTAGGTTTAGGGTAGGGGTTAGGGTTAGGGTACGCATTAGGGTTAGGGTCGTTAGTAAACCTATAACACTCTCTAGCTCCCCCTTAGCACGTAAAGGAATATTATTTGGGGGTCCAGCCATGGAGAAGTGTTTAGACACTAGGATAAGATAAGGAACACACCCATTATAAAGAAATCACATTAGGATTCTCTTTTTAAGCTGTTCCTTAAAACACTACTGCTTAGGAAATCAATTGGAGGCAGAAGCAGTCAAGGGTAGCCTAGGGTTAGGGTTAGGCTTAGGGTTAGGTTTAGGGTATGGCTTAGGGTACGGGTTCGGGGAGGGGTGCGGGTACGGCGTAGGGTATGGGTTAGGGTTAGGGTTAGTGTTAGGGTTAGGGCTCGGTTTAGGGTACAGGTTAGTATTAGGGTACGTGTTAGGGTTAGGGTAGGGGTTAGGGTTAGGGTACGCGTTAGGGTTAGGGTAGTTATTAAACCTATCCCACTCTCTAGATACCCCTTAGCACGTATGGGAATATTATTTGGGGGTGCAGCCATGGAGAAGAGTTTAGACACTAGGATAAGGTAAGGAACACACCCATTATAAAGAAATCACATTAGGATTCTCTTTTTAAGCTGTTCCTTAAAACAGTAGTGCTTAGGAAATCTATTGGAGGCAGAAGCAGTCAAGGGTAGCCTAGGGTTAGGGTTAGGCTTAGGGTTAGGCTTAGGGTACGGCTTAGGTTACGGGTTCGGGGAGGGGTGCGGGTACGGCGTAGGGTATGGGTTAGGGTTAGGGTTAGTGTTAGGGTTAGGGCTCGGTTTAGGGTACGGGTTAGGATTAGGGTACGTGTTAGGGTTAGGGTAGGGGTTAGGGTTAGGGTACGCGTTAGGGTTAGGGTAGTTATTAAACCTATCCCACTCTCTAGATACCCCTTAGCACGTAAGGGAATATTATTCGGGGGTGCAGCCATGGAGAAGAGTTTAGACACTAGGATAAGATAAGGAACACACCCATTATAAAGAAATCACATTAGGATTCTCTTTTTAAGCTGTTCCTTAAAACAGTAGTGCTTAGGAAATCTATTGGAGGCAGAAGCAGTCAAGGGTAGCCTAGGGTTAGGGTTAGGCTTAGGGTTAGGCTTAGGGTACGGCTTGGGGAATGGGTTCGGGGAGGGGTTCGGGTACGGCGTAGGGTATGGGTTAGGGTTAGGGTTAGGGTTAGTGTTAGGGTTAGGGCTCGGTTTAGGGTACGGGTTAGGATTAGGGTACGTGTTAGGGTTAGGGTTAGGGTATGCGTTAGGGTTAGGGTAGTTATTAAACCTATCCCACTCTCTAGATACCCCTTAGCACGTAAAGGAATATTATTTGGGGGTCCAGCCATGGAGAAGAGTTTAGACACTAGGATAAGATAAGGAACACACCCATTATAAAGAAATCACATTAGGATTCTCTTTTTAAGCTGTTCCTTAAAACACTAGTGCTTAGGAAATCTATTGGAGGCAGAAGCAGTCAAGGGTAGCCTAGGGTTAGGGTTAGGCTTAGGGTTAGGCTTAGGGTACGGCTTAGGGTACGGGTTCGGGGAGGGGTGCGGGTACGGCGTAGGGTATGGGTTAGGGTTAGGGTTAGGGTTAGTGTTAGTGTTAGGGTTAGGGCTCGGTTTAGGGTACGGGTTAGGATTAGGGTACGTGTTAGTGTTAGGGTAGGGGTTAGGGTTAGAGTACGCATTATGTTTAGGGTAGTTATTAAACCTATCCCACTCTCTAGATACCCCTTAGCACGTAAGGCAATATTATTTGGGGGTGCAGCCATGGAGAAGAGTTTAGACACTAGGATAAGATAAGGAACACACCCATTATAAAGAAATCACATTAGGATTCTCTTTTTAAGCTGTTCCTTAAAACACTAGTGCTTAGGAAATCAATTGGAGGCAGAAGCAGTCAAGGGTAGCCTAGGGTTAGGGTTAGGCTTAGGGTTCGGCTTAGGGTACGGCTTAGGGTACGGGTTCGGGGAGGGGTGCGGGTACGGCCTACGGTATGGGTTAGGGTTAGGGTTAGGGTTAGTGTTAGGGTTAGGGCTCGGCTTAGGGTACGGGTTAGGATTAGGGTACGTGTTAGGGTTAGGGTAGGGGTTAGGTTTAGGGTACGCGTTAGGGTTAGGGTAGTTGTTAAACCTATCCCACTCTCTAGATACCCCTTAGCACGTAAAGGAATATTATTTGGGGGTCCAGCCATGGAGAAGAGTTTAGACACTAGGATAAGATAAGGAACACACCCATTATAAAGAAATAACATTAGGATTCTCTTTTTCAGCTCTTCCTTAAAACACTAGTGCTTAGGAAATCTATTGGAGGCAGAAGCAGTCAAGGGTAGCCTAGGGTTAGGGTTAGGCTTAGGGTTAGGCTTAGGGTACGGCTTAGGGTACGGGTTCGGGGAGGGTTTCGGGTACGGCGTAGGGTATGGGTTAGGGTTAGGGTTAGGGTTAGTGTTAGGGTTAGGGCTCGGTTTAGGGTACGGGTTAGGATTAGGGTACGTGTTAGGGTTAGGGTAGGGGTTAGGGTTAGGGTACGCGTTAGGGTTAGGGTAGTTATTAAACCTATCCCACTCTCTAGATACCCCTTAGCACGTAAAGGAATATTATTTGGGGGTCCAGCCATGGAGAAGAGTTTAGACACTAGGATAAGATAAGGAACACACCCATTATAAAGAAATCACATTAGGATTCTCTTTTTAAGCTGTTCCTTAAAACACTAGTGCTTAGGAAATCAATTGGAGGCAGAAGCAGTCAAGGGTAGCCTAGGGTTAGGGTTAGGCTTAGGGTTCGGCTTAGGGTACGGCTTAGGGTACGGGTTCGGGGAGGGGTGCGGGTACGGCCTACGGTATGGGTTAGGGTTAGGGTTAGGGTTAGTGTTAGGGTTAGGGCTCGGCTTAGGGTACGGGTTAGGATTAGGGTACGTGTTAGGGTTAGGGTAGGGGTTAGGTTTAGGGTACGCGTTAGGGTTAGGGTAGTTGTTAAACCTATCCCACTCTCTAGATACCCCTTAGCACGTAAAGGAATATTATTTGGGGGTCCAGCCATGGAGAAGAGTTTAGACACTAGGATAAGATAAGGAACACACCCATTATAAAGAAATAACATTAGGATTCTCTTTTTCAGCTCTTCCTTAAAACACTAGTGCTTAGGAAATCTATTGGAGGCAGAAGCAGTCAAGGGTAGCCTAGGGTTAGGGTTAGGCTTAGGGTTAGGCTTAGGGTACGGCTTAGGGTACGGGTTCGGGGAGGGTTTCGGGTACGGCGTAGGGTATGGGTTAGGGTTAGGGTTAGGGTTAGTGTTAGGGTTAGGCCTCGGTTTAGGGTACAGGTTAGGATTAGGGTACGTGTTAGGGTTAGGGTAGGGGTTAGGGTTAGGGTACGCGTTAGGGTTAGGGTAGTTATTAAACCTATCCCACTCTCTAGATACCCCTTAGCACGTAAGGGAATATTATTTGGGGGTGCAGCCATGGAGAAGTGTTTAGACACTAGGATAAGATAAGGAACACACCCATTATAAAGAAATCACATTAGGATTCTCTTTTTAAGCTGTTCCTTAAAACACTAGTGCTTAGGAAATCTATTGGAGGCAGAAGCAGTCAAGGGTAGCCTAGGGTTAGGGTTAGGCTTAGGGTTAGGCTTAGGGTACGGCTTAGGTTACGGGTTCGGGGAGGGGTGCAGGTACGGCGTAGGGTATGGGTTAGGGTTAGGGTTAGGGTTAGTGTTAGGGTTAGGGCTCGGTTTAGGGTACGGTTAGGATTAGGGTACGTGTTAGGTTTAGGGTAGGGGTTAGGGTTAGGGTACGCGTTAGGGTTAGGGTAGTTAGTAAACCTATCCCACTCTCTAGATACCCCTTAGCACGTAAAGGAATATTATTTGGGGTTCCAGCCATGGAGAAGAATTTAGACACTAGGATAAGATAAGGAACACACCCATTATAAAGAAATCACATTAGGATTCTCTTTTTAAGCTGTTGCTTAAAACACTAGTGCTTAGGAAATCTATTGGAGGCAGAAGCAGTCAAGGGTAGCCTAGGGTTAGTGTTAGGCTTAGGGTTAGGCTTAGGGTACGGCTTACGGTACGGGTTTGGGGAGGGGTTCAGGTACGGCGTAGGGTATGGGTTAGGGTTAGGGTTAGTGTTAGTGTTAGGGTTAGGGCTCGGTTTAGGGTACGGGTTAGGATTAGGGTACGTGTTAGTGTTAGGTTAGGGGTTAGGGTTAGAGTACGCATTAGGGTTAGGGTAGTTATTAAACCTATCCCACTCTCTAGATACCCCTTAGCACGTAAGGAAATATTATTTGGGGGTGCAGCCATGGAGAAGAGTTTAGACACTAGGATAAGATAAGGAACACACCCATTATAAAGAAATCACATTAGGATTCTCTTTTTAAGCTGTTCCTTAAAACACTAGTGCTTAGGAAATCTATTGGAGGCAGAAGCAGTCAAGGGTAGCCTAGGGTTAGGGTTAGGCTTAGGGTTAGGTTTAGGGTACGGCTTGGGGAATGGGTTCGGGGAGGGGTTCGGGTACGGCGTAGGGTATGGGTTAGGGTTAGGGTTAGGGTTAGTGTTAGGGTTAGGGCTCGGTTTAGGGTACGGGTTAGGATTAGGGTACGTGTTAGGGTTAGGGTAGGGGTTAGGGTTAGGGTATGCGTTAGGGTTAGGTTAGTTATTAAACCTATCCCACTCTCTAGATACCCCTTAGCACGTAAAGGAATATTATTTGGGGGTCCAGCCATGGAGAAGAGTTTAGACACTAGGATAAGATAAGGAACACACCCATTATAAAGAAATCACATTAGGATTCTCTTTTTAAGCTGTTCCTTAAAACACTAGTGCTTAGGAAATCTATTGGAGGCAGAAGCAGTCAAGGGTAGCCTAGGGTTAGGGTTAGGCTTAGGGTTAGGCTTAGGGTACGGCTTAGGGTACGGGTTCGGGGAGGGGTGCGGGTACGGCGTAGGGTATGGGTTAGGGTTAGGGTTAGGGTTAGTGTTAGGGTTAGGGCTCGGTTTAGGGTACAGGTTAGTATTAGGGTACGTGTTAGGGTTAGGGTAGGGGTTAGGATTAGGGTACGCGTTAGGGTTAGGGTAGTTATTAAACCTATCCCACTCTCTAGATACCCCTTAGCACGTAAAGGAATATTATTTGAGGGTCCAGCCATGGAGAAGAGTTTAGACACTAGGATAAGATAAGGAACACACCCATTATAAAGAAATCACATTAGGATTCTCTTTTTAAGCTGTTCCTTAAAACACTAGTGCTTAGGAAATCTATTGGAGGCAGAAGCAGTCAAGGGTAGCCTAGGGTTAGGGTTAGGCTTAGGGTTAGGCTTAGGGTACGGCTTAGGGTACGGGTTCGGGGAGGGTTTCGGGTACGGCGTAGGGTATGGGTTAGGGTTAGGGTTAGGGTTAGTGTTAGGGTTAGGGCTCGGTTTAGGGTACGGGTTAGGATTAGGGTACGTGTTAGGGTTAGGGTAGGGGTTAGGGTTAGGGTACGCGTTAGGGTTAGGGTAGTTATTAAACCTATCCCACTCTCTAGATACCCCTTAGCACGTAAAGGAATATTATTTGAGGGTCCAGCCATGGAGAAGAGTTTAGACACTAGGATAAGATAAGGAACACACCCATTATAAAGAAATCACATTAGGATTCTCTTTTTAAGCTGTTCGTTAAAACACTAGTGCTTAGGAAATCTATTGGAGGCAGAAGCAGTCAAGGGTAGCCTAGGGTTAGGGTTAGGCTTAGGGTTAGGCTTAGGGTACGGCTTAGGGTACGGGTTCGGGGAGGGTTTCGGGTACGGCGTAGGGTATGGGTTAGGGTTAGGGTTAGGGTTAGTGTTAGGGTTAGGGCTCGGTTTAGGGTACGGTTAGGATTAGGGTACGTGTTAGGTTTAGGGTAGGGGTTAGGGTTAGGGTACGCGTTAGGGTTAGGGTAGTTATTAAACCTATCCCAATCTCTAGATACCCCTTAGCACGTAAAGGAATATTATTTGGGGTTCCAGCCATGGAGAAGAATTTAGACACTAGGATAAGATAAGGAACACACCCATTATAAAGAAATCACATTAGGATTCTCTTTTTAAGCTGTTGCTTAAAACACTAGTGCTTAGGAAATCTATTGGAGGCAGAAGCAGTCAAGGGTAGCCTAGGGTTAGTGTTAGGCTTAGGGTTAGGCTTAGGGTACGGCTTAGGGTACGGGTTTGGGGAGGGGTTCAGGTACGGCGTAGGGTATGGGTTAGGGTTAGGGTTAGTGTTAGTGTTAGGGTTAGGGCTCGGTTTAGGGTACGGGTTAGGATTAGGGTACGTGTTAGTGTTAGGGTAGGGGTTAGGGTTAGAGTACGCATTAGGTTTAGGGTAGTTATTAAACCTATCCCACTCTCTAGATACCCCTTAGCACGTAAGGCAATATTATTTGGGGGTGCAGCCATGGAGAAGAGTTTAGACACTAGGATAAGATAAGGAACACACCCATTATAAAGAAATCACATTAGGATTCTCTTTTTAAGCTGTTCCTTAAAACACTAGTGCTTAGGAAATCAATTGGAGGCAGAAGCAGTCAAGGGTAGCCTAGGGTTAGGGTTAGGCTTAGGGTTCGGCTTAGGGTACGGCTTAGGGTACGGGTTCGGGGAGGGGTGCGGGTACGGCCTACGGTATGGGTTAGGGTTAGGGTTAGGGTTAGTGTTAGGGTTAGGGCTCGGTTTAGGGTACGAGTTAGGATTAGGGTACGTGTTAGGGTTAGGGTAGGGGTTAGGTTTAGGGTACGCGTTGGGGTTAGGGTAGTTGTTAAACCTATCCCACTCTCTAGATACCCCTTAGCACGTAAAGGAATATTATTTGGGGGTCCAGCCATGGAGAAGAGTTTAGACACTAGGATAAGATAAGGAACACACCCATTATAAAGAAATCACATTAGGATTCTCTTTTTCAGCTCTTCCTTAAAACACTAGTGCTTAGGAAATCTATTGGAGGCAGAAGCAGTCAAGGGTAGCCTAGGGATAGGGTTAGGCTTAGGGTGAGGCTTAGGGTACGGCTTAGGGTACGGGTTCGGGGAGGGTTTCGGGTACGGCGTAGGGTATGGGTTAGGGTTAGGGTTAGGGTTTGTGTTAGGGTTAGGGCTCGGTTTAGGGTACGGTTAGGATTAGGGTACGTGGTAGGTTTAGGGTAGGGGTTAGGGTTAGGGTACGCATTAGGGTTAGGGTCGTTAGTAAACCTATAACACTCTCTAGCTCCCCCTTAGCACGTAAAGGAATATTATTTGGGGGTCCAGCCATGGAGAAGTGTTTAGACACTAGGATAAGATAAGGAACACACCCATTATAAAGAAATCACATTAGGATTCTCTTTTTAAGCTGTTCCTTAAAACACTACTGCTTAGGAAATCAATTGGAGGCAGAAGCAGTCAAGGGTAGCCTAGGGTTAGGGTTAGGCTTAGGGTTAGGTTTAGGGTATGGCTTAGGGTACGGGTTCGGGGAGGGGTGCGGGTACGGCGTAGGGTATGGGTTAGGGTTAGGGTTAGTGTTAGGGTTAGGGCTCGGTTTAGGGTACAGGTTAGTATTAGGGTACGTGTTAGGGTTAGGGTAGGGGTTAGGGTTAGGGTACGCGTTAGGGTTAGGGTAGTTATTAAACCTATCCCACTCTCTAGATACCCCTTAGCACGTATGGGAATATTATTTGGGGGTGCAGCCATGGAGAAGAGTTTAGACACTAGGATAAGGTAAGGAACACACCCATTATAAAGAAATCACATTAGGATTCTCTTTTTAAGCTGTTCCTTAAAACAGTAGTGCTTAGGAAATCTATTGGAGGCAGAAGCAGTCAAGGGTAGCCTAGGGTTAGGGTTAGGCTTAGGGTTAGGCTTAGGGTACGGCTTAGGTTACGGGTTCGGGGAGGGGTGCGGGTACGGCGTAGGGTATGGGTTAGTGTTAGGGTTAGTGTTAGGGTTAGGGCTCGGTTTAGGGTACGGGTTAGGATTAGGGTACGTGTTAGGGTTAGGGTAGGGGTTAGGGTTAGGGTACGCGTTAGGGTTAGGGTAGTTATTAAACCTATCCCACTCTCTAGATACCCCTTAGCACGTAAGGGAATATTATTTGGGGGTGCAGCCATGGAGAAGAGTTTAGACACTAGGATAAGATAAGGAACACACCCATTATAAAGAAATCACATTAGGATTCTCTTTTTAAGCTGTTCCTTAAAACAGTAGTGCTTAGGAAATCTATTGGAGGCAGAAGCAGTCAAGGGTAGCCTAGGGTTAGGGTTAGGCTTAGGGTTAGGCTTAGGGTACGGCTTGGGGAATGGGTTCGGGGAGGGGTTCGGGTACGGCGTAGGGTATGGGTTAGGGTTAGGGTTAGGGTTAGTGTTAGGGTTAGGGCTCGGTTTAGGGTACGGGTTAGGATTAGGGTACGTGTTAGGGTTAGGGTTAGGGTATGCGTTAGGGTTAGGGTAGTTATTAAACCTATCCCACTCTCTAGATACCCCTTAGCACGTAAAGGAATATTATTTGGGGGTCCAGCCATGGAGAAGAGTTTAGACACTAGGATAAGATAAGGAACACACCCATTATAAAGAAATCACATTAGGATTCTCTTTTTAAGCTGTTCCTTAAAACACTAGTGCTTAGGAAATCTATTGGAGGCAGAAGCAGTCAAGGGTAGCCTAGGGTTAGGGTTAGGCTTAGGGTTAGGCTTAGGGTACGGCTTAGGGTACGGGTTCGGGGAGGGGTGCGGGTACGGCGTAGGGTATGGGTTAGGGTTAGGGTTAGGGTTAGTGTTAGTGTTAGGGTTAGGGCTCGGTTTAGGGTACGGGTTAGGATTAGGGTACGTGTTAGTGTTAGGGTAGGGGTTAGGGTTAGAGTACGCATTATGTTTAGGGTAGTTATTAAACCTATCCCACTCTCTAGATACCCCTTAGCACGTAAGGCAATATTATTTGGGGGTGCAGCCATGGAGAAGAGTTTAGACACTAGGATAAGATAAGGAACACACCCATTATAAAGAAATCACATTAGGATTCTCTTTTTAAGCTGTTCCTTAAAACACTAGTGCTTAGGAAATCAATTGGAGGCAGAAGCAGTCAAGGGTAGCCTAGGGTTAGGGTTAGGCTTAGGGTTCGGCTTAGGGTACGGCTTAGGGTACGGGTTCGGGGAGGGGTGCGGGTACGGCCTACGGTATGGGTTAGGGTTAGGGTTAGGGTTAGTGTTAGGGTTAGGGCTCGGCTTAGGGTACGGGTTAGGATTAGGGTACGTGTTAGGGTTAGGGTAGGGGTTAGGTTTAGGGTACGCGTTAGGTTTAGGGTAGTTGTTAAACCTATCCCACTCTCTAGATACCCCTTAGCACGTAAAGGAATATTATTTGGGGGTCCAGCCATGGAGAAGAGTTTAGACACTAGGATAAGATAAGGAACACACCCATTATAAAGAAATAACATTAGGATTCTCTTTTTCAGCTCTTCCTTAAAACACTAGTGCTTAGGAAATCTATTGGAGGCAGAAGCAGTCAAGGGTAGCCTAGGGTTAGGGTTAGGCTTAGGGTTAGGCTTAGGGTACGGCTTAGGGTACGGATTCGGGGAGGGTTTCGGGTACGGCGTAGGGTATGGGTTAGGGTTAGGGTTAGGGTTAGTGTTAGGGTTAGGGCTCGGTTTAGGGTACGGGTTAGGATTAGGGTACGTGTTAGGGTTAGGGTAGGGGTTAGGGTTAGGGTACGCGTTAGGGTTAGGGTAGTTATTAAACCTATCCCACTCTCTAGATACCCCTTAGCACGTAAAGGAATATTATTTGGGGGTCCAGCCATGGAGAAGAGTTTAGACACTAGGATAAGATAAGGAACACACCCATTATAAAGAAATCACTTTAGGATTCTCTTTTTAAGCTGTTCCTTAAAACACTAGTGCTTAGGAAATCTATTGGAGGCAGAAGCAGTCAAGGGTAGCCTAGGGTTAGGGTTAGGCTTAGGGTTAGGGTTAGGGTACGGCTTGGGGTATGGGTTCGGGGAGGTGTTCGTGTACGGCGTAGGGTATGGGTTAGGGTTAGGGTTTGGGTTAGTGTTAGGGTTAGGGCTCGGTTTAGGGTACGGGTTAGGATTAGGGTACGTGTTAGGGTTAGGGTAGGGGTTAGGGTTAGGTTACGCGTTAGGGCTAGGGTAGTTAGTAAACCTATCCCACTCTCTAGCTCCCCCTTAGCACGTAAAGGAATATTATTTGGGGGTCCAGCCATGGAGAAGAGTTTAGACACTAGGATAAGATAAGGAACACACCCATTATAAAGAAATCACATTAGGATTCTCTTTTTAAGCTGTTCCTTAAAACACTACTGCTTAGGAAATCAATTGGAGGCAGAAGCAGTCAAGGGTAGCCTAGGGTTAGGGTTAGGCTTAGGGTTAGGTTTAGGGTATGGCTTAGGGTACGGGTTCGGGGAGGTGTGCGGGTACGGCGTAGGGTATGGGTTAGGGTTAGGGTTAGGGTTAGTGTTAGGGTTAGGCCTCGGTTTAGGGTACAGGTTAGGATTACGGTACGTGTTAGGGTTAGGGTAGGGGTTAGGGTTAGGGTACGCGTTAGGGTTAGGGTAGTTATTAAACCTATCCCACTCTCTAGATACCCCTTAGCACGTAAGGGAATATTATTTGGGGGTGCAGCCATGGAGAAGAGTTTAGACACTAGGATAAGATAAGGAACACACCCATTATAAAGAAATCACATTAGGATTCTCTTTTTAAGCTGTTCCTTAAAACAGTAGTGCTTAGGAAATCTACTGGAGGCAGAAGCAGTCAAGGGTAGCCTAGGGTTAGGGTTAGGCTTAGGGTTAGGCTTAGGGTACGGCTTAGGTTACGGGTTCGGGGAGGGGTGCGGGTACGGCGTAGGGTATGGGTTAGGGTTAGGGTTAGTGTTAGTGTTAGGGTTAGGGCTCGGTTTAGGGTACGGTTAGGATTAGGGTACGTGTTAGGTTTAGGGTAGGGGTTAGGGTTAGGGTACGCGTTAGGGTTAGGGTAGTTAGTAAACCTATCCCACTCTCTAGATACCCCTTAGCACGTAAAGGAATATTATTTGGGGTTCCAGCCATGGAGAAGAATTTAGACACTAGGATAAGATAAGGAACACACCCATTATAAAGAAATCACATTAGGATTCTCTTTTTAAGCTGTTGCTTAAAACACTAGTGCTTAGGAAATCTATTGGAGGCAGAAGCAGTCAAGGGTAGCCTAGGGTTAGTGTTAGGCTTAGGGTTAGGCTTAGGGTACGGCTTACGGTACGGGTTTGGGGAGGGGTTCAGGTACGGCGTAGGGTATGGGTTAGGGTTAGGGTTAGTGTTAGTGTTAGGGTTAGGGCTCGGTTTAGGGTACGGGTTAGGATTAGGGTACGTGTTAGTGTTAGGTTAGGGGTTAGGGTTAGAGTACGCATTAGGGTTAGGGTAGTTATTAAACCTATCCCACTCTCTAGATACCCCTTAGCACGTAAGGAAATATTATTTGGGGGTGCAGCCATGGAGAAGAGTTTAGACACTAGGATAAGATAAGGAACACACCCATTATAAAGAAATCACATTAGGATTCTCTTTTTAAGCTGTTCCTTAAAACACTAGTGCTTAGGAAATCTATTGGAGACAGAAGCAGTCAAGGGTAGCCTAGGGTTAGGGTTAGGCTTAGGGTTAGGTTTAGGGTACGGCTTGGGGAATGGGTTCGGGGAGGGGTTCGGGTACGGCGTAGGGTATGGGTTAGGGTTAGGGTTAGGGTTAGTGTTAGGGTTAGGGCTCGGTTTAGGGTACGGGTTAGGATTAGGGTACGTGTTAGGGTTAGGGTAGGGGTTAGGGTTAGGGTATGCGTTAGGGTTAGGTTAGTTATTAAACCTATCCCACTCTCTAGATACCCCTTAGCACGTAAAGGAATATTATTTGGGGGTCCAGCCATGGAGAAGAGTTTAGACACTAGGATAAGATAAGGAACACACCCATTATAAAGAAATCACATTAGGATTCTCTTTTTAAGCTGTTCCTTAAAACACTAGTGCTTAGGAAATCTATTGGAGGCAGAAGCAGTCAAGGGTAGCCTAGGGTTAGGGTTAGGCTTAGGGTTAGGCTTAGGGTACGGCTTAGGGTACGGGTTCGGGGAGGGGTGCGGGTACGGCGTAGGGTATGGGTTAGGGTTAGGGTTAGGGTTAGTGTTAGGGTTAGGGCTCGGTTTAGGGTACAGGTTAGTATTAGGGTACGTGTTAGGGTTAGGGTAGGGGTTAGGATTAGGGTACGCGTTAGGGTTAGGGTAGTTATTAAACCTATCCCACTCTCTAGATACCCCTTAGCACGTAAAGGAATATTATTTGAGGGTCCAGCCATGGAGAAGAGTTTAGACACTAGGCTAAGATAAGGAACACACCCATTATAAAGAAATCACATTAGGATTCTCTTTTTAAGCTGTTCCTTAAAACACTAGTGCTTAGGAAATCTATTGGAGGCAGAAGCAGTCAAGGGTAGCCTAGGGTTAGGGTTAGGCTTAGGGTTAGGCTTAGGGTACGGCTTAGGGTACGGGTTCGGGGAGGGTTTCGGGTACGGCGTAGGGTATGGGTTAGGGTTAGGGTTAGGGTTAGTGTTAGGGTTAGGGCTCGGTTTAGGGTACGGGTTAGGATTAGGGTACGTGTTAGGGTTAGGGTAGGGGTTAGGGTTAGGGTACGCGTTAGGGTTAGGGTAGTTATTAAACCTATCCCACTCTCTAGATACCCCTTAGCACGTAAAGGAATATTATTTGAGGGTCCAGCCATGGAGAAGAGTTTAGACACTAGGATAAGATAAGGAACACACCCATTATAAAGAAATCACATTAGGATTCTCTTTTTAAGCTGTTCGTTAAAACACTAGTGCTTAGGAAATCTATTGGAGGCAGAAGCAGTCAAGGGTAGCCTAGGGTTAGGGTTAGGCTTAGGGTTAGGCTTAGGGTACGGCTTAGGGTACGGGTTCGGGGAGGGTTTCGGGTACGGCGTAGGGTATGGGTTAGGGTTAGGGTTAGGGTTAGTGTTAGGGTTAGGGCTCGGTTTAGGGTACGGTTAGGATTAGGGTACGTGTTAGGTTTAGGGTAAGGGTTAGGGTTAGGGTACGCGTTAGGGTTAGGGTAGTTAGTAAACCTATCCCACTCTCTAGATACCCCTTAGCACGTAAAGGAATATTATTTGGGGTTCCAGCCATGGAGAAGAATTTAGACACTAGGATAAGATAAGGAACACACCCATTATAAAGAAATCACATTAGGATTCTCTTTTTAAGCTGTTGCTTAAAACACTAGTGCTTAGGAAATCTATTGGAGGCAGAAGCAGTCAAGGGTAGCCTAGGGTTAGTGTTAGGCTTAGGGTTAGGCTTAGGGTACGGCTTAGGGTACGGGTTTGGGGAGGGGTTCAGGTACGGCGTAGGGTATGGGTTAGGGTTAGGGTTAGTGTTAGTGTTAGGGTTAGGGCTCGGTTTAGGGTACGGGTTAGGATTAGGGTACGTGTTAGTGTTAGGGTAGGGGTTAGGGTTAGAGTACGCATTAGGTTTAGGGTAGTTATTAAACCTATCCCACTCTCTAGATACCCCTTAGCACGTAAGGCAATATTATTTGGGGGTGCAGCCATGGAGAAGAGTTTAGACACTAGGATAAGATAAGGAACACACCCATTATAAAGAAATCACATTAGGATTCTCTTTTTAAGCTGTTCCTTAAAACACTAGTGCTTAGGAAATCAATTGGAGGCAGAAGCAGTCAAGGGTAGCCTAGGGTTAGGGTTAGGCTTAGGGTTCGGCTTAGGGTACGGCTTAGGGTACGGGTTCGGGGAGGGGTGCGGGTACGGCCTACGGTATGGGTTAGGGTTAGGGTTAGGGTTAGTGTTAGGGTTAGGGCTCGGTTTAGGGTACGGGTTAGGATTAGGGTACGTGTTAGGGTTAGGGTAGGGGTTAGGTTTAGGGTACGCGTTAGGGTTAGGGTAGTTGTTAAACCTATCCCACTCTCTAGATACCCCTTAGCACGTAAAGGAATATTATTTGGGGGTCCAGCCATGGAGAAGAGTTTAGACACTAGGATAAGATAAGGAACACACCCATTATAAAGAAATCACATTAGGATTCTCTTTTTCAGCTCTTCCTTAAAACACTAGTGCTTAGGAAATCTATTGGAGGCAGAAGCAGTCAAGGGTAGCCTAGGGTTAGGGTTAGGCTTAGGGTGAGGCTTAGGGTACGGCTTAGGGTACGGGTTCGGGGAGGGTTTCGGGTACGGCGTAGGGTATGGGTTAGGGTTAGGGTTAGGGTTTGTGTTAGGGTTAGGGCTCGGTTTAGGGTACGGTTAGGATTAGGGTACGTGGTAGGTTTAGGGTAGGGGTTAGGGTTAGGGTACGCATTAGGGTTAGGGTCGTTAGTAAACCTATAACACTCTCTAGCTCCCCCTTAGCACGTAAAGGAATATTATTTGGGGGTCCAGCCATGGAGAAGTGTTTAGACACTAGGATAAGATAAGGAACACACCCATTATAAAGAAATCACATTTGGATTCTCTTTTTAAGCTGTTCCTTAAAACACTACTGCTTAGGAAATCAATTGGAGGCAGAAGCAGTCAAGGGTAGCCTAGGGTTAGGGTTAGGCTTAGGGTTAGGTTTAGGGTATGGCTTAGGGTACGGGTTCGGGGAGGGGTGCGGGTACGGCGTAGGGTATGGGTTAGGGTTAGGGTTAGTGTTAGGGTTAGGGCTCGGTTTAGGGTACAGGTTAGTATTAGGGTACGTGTTAGGGTTAGGGTAGGGGTTAGGGTTAGGGTACGCGTTAGGGTTAGGGTAGTTATTAAACCTATCCCACTCTCTAGATACCCCTTAGCACGTATGGGAATATTATTTGGGGGTGCAGCCATGGAGAAGAGTTTAGACACTAGGATAAGGTAAGGAACACACCCATTATAAAGAAATCACATTAGGATTCTCTTTTTAAGCTGTTCCTTAAAACACTAGTGCTTAGGAAATCTATTGGAGGCAGAAGCAGTCAAGGGTAGCCTAGGGTTAGGGTTAGGCTTAGGGTTAGGCTTAGGGTACGGCTTAGGTTACGGGTTCGGGGAGGGGTGCGGGTACGGCGTAGGGTATGGGTTAGGGTTAGGGTTAGTGTTAGGGTTAGGGCTCGGTTTAGGGTACGGGTTAGGATTAGGGTACGTGTTAGGGTTAGGGTAGGGGTTAGGGTTAGGGTACGCGTTAGGGTTAGGGTAGTTATTAAACCTATCCCACTCTCTAGATACCCCTTAGCACGTAAGGGAATATTATTTGGGGGTGCAGCCATGGAGAAGAGTTTAGACACTAGGATAAGATAAGGAACACACCCATTATAAAGAAATCACATTAGGATTCTCTTTTTAAGCTGTTCCTTAAAACAGTAGTGCTTAGGAAATCTATTGGAGGCAGAAGCAGTCAAGGGTAGCCTAGGGTTAGGGTTAGGCTTAGGGTTAGGCTTAGGGTACGGCTTGGGGAATGGGTTCGGGGAGGGGTTCGGGTACGGCGTAGGGTATGGGTTAGGGTTAGGGTTAGGGTTAGTGTTAGGGTTAGGGCTCGGTTTAGGGTACGGGTTAGGATTAGGGTACGTGTTAGGGTTAGGGTTAGGGTATGTGTTAGGGTTAGGGTAGTTATTAAACCTATCCCACTCTCTAGATACCCCTTAGCACGTAAAGGAATATTATTTGGGGGTCCAGCCATGGAGAAGAGTTTAGACACTAGGATGAGATAAGGAACACACCCATTATAAAGAAATCACATTAGGATTCTCTTTTTAAGCTGTTCCTTAAAACACTAGTGCTTAGGAAATCTATTGGAGGCAGAAGCAGTCAAGGGTAGCCTAGGGTTAGGGTTAGGCTTAGGGTTAGGCTTAGGGTACGGCTTAGGGTACGGGTTCGGGGAGGGGTGCGGGTACGGCGTAGGGTATGGGTTAGGGTTAGGGTTAGGGTTAGTGTTAGTGTTAGGGTTAGGGCTCGGTTTAGGGTACGGGTTAGGATTAGGGTACGTGTTAGTGTTAGGGTAGGGGTTAGGGTTAGAGTACGCATTATGTTTAGGGTAGTTATTAAACCTATCCCACTCTCTAGATACCCCTTAGCACGTAAGGCAATATTATTTGGGGGTGCAGCCATGGAGAAGAGTTTAGACACTAGGATAAGATAAGGAACACACCCATTATAAAGAAATCACATTAGGATTCTCTTTTTAAGCTGTTCCTTAAAACACTAGTGCTTAGGAAATCAATTGGAGGCAGAAGCAGTCAAGGGTAGCCTAGGGTTAGGGTTAGGCTTAGGGTTCGGCTTAGGGTACGGCTTAGGGTACGGGTTCGGGGAGGGGTGCGGGTACGGCCTACGGTATTGGTTAGGGTTAGGGTTAGGGTTAGTGTTAGGGTTAGGGCTCGGCTTAGGGTACGGGTTAGGATTAGGGTACGTGTTAGGGTTAGGGTAGGGGTTAGGTTTAGGGTACGCGTTAGGGTTAGGGTAGTTGTTAAACCTATCCCACTCTCTAGATACCCCTTAGCACGTAAAGGAATATTATTTGGGGGTCCAGCCATGGAGAAGAGTTTAGACACTAGGATAAGATAAGGAACACACCCATTATAAAGAAATAACATTAGGATTCTCTTTTTCAGCTCTTCCTTAAAACACTAGTGCTTAGGAAATCTATTGGAGGCAGAAGCAGTCAAGGGTAGCCTAGGGTTAGGGTTAGGCTTAGGGTTAGGCTTAGGGTACGGCTTAGGGTACGGGTTCGGGGAGGGTTTCGGGTACGGCGTAGGGTATGGGTTAGGGTTAGGGTTAGGGTTAGTGTTAGGGTTAGGGCTCGGTTTAGGGTACGGGTTAGGATTAGGGTACGTGTTAGGGTTAGGGTAGGGGTTAGGGTTAGGGTACGCGTTAGGGTTAGGGTAGTTATTAAACCTATCCCACTCTCTAGATACCCCTTAGCACGTAAAGGAATATTATTTGGGGGTCCAGCCATGGAGAAGAGTTTAGACACTAGGATAAGATAAGGAACACACCCATTATAAAGAAATCACTTTAGGATTCTCTTTTTAAGCTGTTCCTTAAAACACTAGTGCTTAGGAAATCTATTGGAGGCAGAAGCAGTCAAGGGTAGCCTAGGGTTAGGGTTAGGCTTAGGGTTAGGGTTAGGGTACGGCTTGGGGTATGGGTTCGGGGAGGTGTTCGTGTACGGCGTAGGGTATGGGTTAGGGTTAGGGTTTGGGTTAGTGTTAGGGTTAGGGCTCGGTTTAGGGTACGGGTTAGGATTAGGGTACGTGTTAGGGTTAGGGTAGGGGTTAGGGTTAGGTTACGCGTTAGGTCTAGGGTAGTTAGTAAACCTATCCCACTCTCTAGCTCCCCCTTAGCACGTAAAGGAATATTATTTGGGGGTCCAGCCATGGAGAAGAGTTTAGACACTAGGATAAGATAAGGAACACACCCATTATAAAGAAATCACATTAGGATTCTCTTTTTAAGCTGTTCCTTAAAACACTACTGCTTAGGAAATCAATTGGAGGCAGAAGCAGTCAAGGGTAGCCTAGGGTTAGGGTTAGGCTTAGGGTTAGGTTTAGGGTATGGCTTAGGGTACGGGTTCGGGGAGGTGTGCGGGTACGGCGTAGGGTATGGGTTAGGGTTAGGGTTAGGGTTAGTGTTAGGGTTAGGCCTCGGTTTAGGGTACAGGTTAGGATTACGGTACGTGTTAGGGTTAGGGTAGAGGTTAGGGTTAGGGTACGCGTTAGGGTTAGGGTAGTTATTAAACCTATCCCACTCTCTAGATACCCCTTAGCACGTAAGGGAATATTATTTGGGGGTGCAGCCATGGAGAAGAGTTTAGACACTAGGATAAGATAAGGAACACACCCATTATAAAGAAATCACATTAGGATTCTCTTTTTAAGCTGTTCCTTAAAACAGTAGTGCTTAGGAAATCTACTGGAGGCAGAAGCAGTCAAGGGTAGCCTAGGGTTAGGGTTAGGCTTAGGGTTAGGCTTAGGGTACGGCTTAGGTTACGGGTTCGGGGAGGGGTGCGGGTACGGCGTAGGGTATGGGTTAGGGTTAGGGTTAGTGTTAGTGTTAGGGTTAGGGCTCGGTTTAGGGTACGGTTAGGATTAGGGTACGTGTTAGGTTTAGGGTAGGGGTTAGGGTTAGGGTACGCGTTAGGGTTAGGGTAGTTAGTAAACCTATCCCACTCTCTAGATACCCCTTAGCACGTAAAGGAATATTATTTGGGGTTCCAGCCATGGAGAAGAATTTAGACACTAGGATAAGATAAGGAACACACCCATTATAAAGAAATCACATTAGGATTCTCTTTTTAAGCTGTTGCTTAAAACACTAGTGCTTAGGAAATCTATTGGAGGCAGAAGCAGTCAAGGGTAGCCTAGGGTTAGTGTTAGGCTTAGGGTTAGGCTTAGGGTACGGCTTACGGTACGGGTTTGGGGAGGGGTTCAGGTACGGCGTAGGGTATGGGTTAGGGTTAGGGTTAGTGTTAGTGTTAGGGTTAGGGCTCGGTTTAGGGTACGGGTTAGGATTAGGGTACGTGTTAGTGTTAGGTTAGGGGTTAGGGTTAGAGTACGCATTAGGGTTAGGGTAGTTATTAAACCTATCCCACTCTCTAGATACCCCTTAGCACGTAAGGAAATATTATTTGGGGGTGCAGCCATGGAGAAGAGTTTAGACACTAGGATAAGATAAGGAACACACCCATTATAAAGAAATCACATTAGGATTCTCTTTTTAAGCTGTTCCTTAAAACACTAGTGCTTAGGAAATCTATTGGAGGCAGAAGCAGTCAAGGGTAGCCTAGGGTTAGGGTTAGGCTTAGGGTTAGGTTTAGGGTACGGCTTGGGGAATGGGTTCGGGGAGGGGTTCGGGTACGGCGTAGGGTATGGGTTAGGGTTAGGGTTAGGGTTAGTGTTAGGGTTAGGGCTCGGTTTAGGGTACGGGTTAGGATTAGGGTACGTGTTAGGGTTAGGGTAGGGGTTAGGGTTAGGGTATGCGTTAGGGTTAGGGTAGTTATTAAACCTATCCCACTCTCTAGATACCCCTTAGCACGTAAAGGAATATTATTTGGGGGTCCAGCCATGGAGAAGAGTTTAGACACTAGGATAAGATAAGGAACACACCCATTATAAAGAAATCACATTAGGATTCTCTTTTTAAGCTGTTCCTTAAAACACTAGTGCTTAGGAAATCTATTGGAGGCAGAAGCAGTCAAGGGTAGCCTAGGGTTAGGGTTAGGCTTAGGGTTAGGCTTAGGGTACGGCTTAGGGTACGGGTTCGGGGAGGGGTGCGGGTACGGCGTAGGGTATGGGTTAGGGTTAGGGTTAGGGTTAGTGTTAGGGTTAGGGCTCGGTTTAGGGTACGGTTAGGATTAGGGTACGTGTTAGGTTTAGGGTAGGGGTTAGGGTTAGTGTACGCGTTAGGGTTAGGGTAGTTAGTAAACCTATCCCACTCTCTAGATACCCCTTAGCACGTAAAGAAATATTATTTGGGGTTCCAGCCATGGAGAAGAGTTTAGACACTAGGATAAGATAAGGAACACACCCATTATAAAGAAATCACATTAGGATTCTCTTTTTAAGCTGTTCGTTAAAACACTAGTGCTTAGGAAATCTATTGGAGGCAGAAGCAGTCAAGGGTAGCCTAGGGTTAGGGTTAGGCTTAGGGTTAGGCTTAGGGTACGGCTTAGGGTACGGGTTCGGGGAGGGTTTCGGGTACGGCGTAGGGTATGGGTTAGGGTTAGGGTTAGGGTTAGTGTTAGGGTTAGGGCTCGGTTTAGGGTACGGTTAGGATTAGGGTACGTGTTAGGTTTAGGGTAGGGGTTAGGGTTAGGGTACGCGTTAGGGTTAGGGTAGTTAGTAAACCTATCCCACTCTCTAGATACCCCTTAGCACGTAAAGGAATATTATTTGGGGTTCCAGCCATGGAGAAGAATTTAGACACTAGGATAAGATAAGGAACACACCCATTATAAAGAAATCACATTAGGATTCTCTTTTTAAGCTGTTGCTTAAAACACTAGTGCTTAGGAAATCTATTGGAGGCAGAAGCAGTCAAGGGTAGCCTAGGGTTAGTGTTAGGCTTAGGGTTAGGCTTAGGGTACGGCTTAGGGTACGGGTTTGGGGAGGGGTTCAGGTACGGCGTAGGGTATGGGTTAGGGTTAGGGTTAGTGTTAGTGTTAGGGTTAGGGCTCGGTTTAGGGTACGGGTTAGGATTAGGGTACGTGTTAGTGTTAGGGTAGGGGTTAGGGTTAGAGTACGCATTAGGTTTAGGGTAGTTATTAAACCTATCCCACTCTCTAGATACCCCTTAGCACGTAAGGCAATATTATTTGGGGGTGCAGCCATGGAGAAGAGTTTAGACACTAGGATAAGATAAGGAACACACCCATTATAAAGAAATCACATTAGGATTCTCTTTTTAAGCTGTTCCTTAAAACACTAGTGCTTAGGAAATCAATTGGAGGCAGAAGCAGTCAAGGGTAGCCTAGGGTTAGGGTTAGGCTTAGGGTTCGGCTTAGGGTACGGCTTAGGGTACGGGTTCGGGGAGGGGTGCGGGTACGGCCTACGGTATGGGTTAGGGTTAGGGTTAGGGTTAGTGTTAGGGTTAGGGCTCGGTTTAGGGTACGGGTTAGGATTAGGGTACGTGTTAGGGTTAGGGTAGGGGTTAGGTTTAGGGTACGCGTTAGGGTTAGGGTAGTTGTTAAACCTATCCCACTCTCTAGATACCCCTTAGAACGTAAAGGAATATTATTTGGGGGTCCAGCCATGGAGAAGAGTTTAGACACTAGGATAAGATAAGGAACACACCCATTATAAAGAAATCACATTAGGATTCTCTTTTTCAGCTCTTCCTTAAAACACTAGTGCTTAGGAAATCTATTGGAGGCAGAAGCAGTCAAGGGTAGCCTAGGGTTAGTGTTAGGCTTAGGGTTGGCTTAGGGTACGGCTTAGGGTACGGGTTCGGGGAGGGTTTCGGGTACGGCGTAGGGTATGGGTTAGGGTTAGGGTTAGGGTTTGTGTTAGGGTTAGGGCTCGGTTTAGGGTACGGTTAGGATTAGGGTACGTGGTAGGTTTAGGGTAGGGGTTAGGGTTAGGGTACGCATTAGGGTTAGGGTCGTTAGTAAACCTATAACACTCTCTAGATACCCCTTAGCACGTAAAGGAATATTATTTGGGGGTCCAGCCATGGAGAAGAGTTTAGACACTAGGATAAGATAAGGAACACACCCATTATAAAGAAATCACATTAGGATTCTCTTTTTAAGCTGTTGCTTAAAACACTAGTGCTTAGGAAATCTATTGGAGGCAGAAGCAGTCAAGGGTAGCCTAGGGTTAGTGTTAGGCTTAGGGTTAGGCTTAGGGTATGGCTTAGGGTACGGGTTCGGGGAGGGTTTCGGGTACGGCGTAGGGTATGGGTTAGGGTTAGGGTTAGGGTTAGTGTTAGGGTTAGGGCTCGGTTTAGGGTACGGGTTAGGATTAGGGTACATGTTAGGGTTAGGGTAGGGGTTAGGGTTAGGGTACGCGTTAGGGTTAGGGTAGTTATTAAACCTATCCCACTCTCTAGATACCCCTTAGCACGTAAAGGAATATTATTTGGGGGTGCAGCCATGGAGAAGAGTTTAGACACTAGGATAAGATAAGGAACACACCCATTATAAAGAAATCACTTTAGGATTCTCTTTTTAAGCTGTTCTTAAAACACTAGTGCTTAGGAAATCTATTGGAGGCAGAAGCAGTCAAGGGTAGCCTAGGGTAAGGGTTAGGCTTAGGGTTAGGGTTAGGGTACGGCTTGGGGTATGGGTTCGGGGAGGTGTTCGTGTACGGCGTAGGTTATGGGTTAGGGTTAGGGTTTGGGTTAGTGTTAGGGTTAGGGCTCGGTTTAGGGTACGGGTTAGGATTAGGGTACGTGTTAGGGTTAGGGTAGGGGTTAGGGTTAGGTTACGCGTTAGGGCTAGGGTAGTTAGTAAACCTATCCCACTCTCTAGCTCCCCCTTAGCACGTAAAGGAATATTGTTTGGGGGTCCAGCCATGGAGAAGTGTTTAGACACTAGGATAAGATAAGGAACACACCCATTATAAAGAAATCACATTAGGATTCTCTTTTTAAGCTGTTCCTTAAAACACTACTGCTTAGGAAATCAATTGGAGGCAGAAGCAGTCAAGGGTAGCCTAGGGTTAGGGTTAGGCTTAGGGTTAGGTTTAGGGTATGGCTTAGGGTACGGGTTCGGGGAGGGGTGCGGGTACGGCGTAGGGTATGGGTTAGGGTTAGGGTTAGTGTTAGGGTTAGGGCTCGGTTTAGGGTACAGGTTAGTATTAGGGTACGTGTTAGGGTTAGGGTAGGGGTTAGGGTTAGGGTACGCGTTAGGGTTAGGGTAGTTATTAAACCTATCCCACTCTCTAGATACCCCTTAGCACATAAGGGAATATTATTTGGGGGTGCAGCCATGGAGAAGAGTT
The DNA here is from genome assembly GCF_965194805.1 of Balaenoptera borealis. Taxonomy (NCBI): domain Eukaryota; kingdom Metazoa; phylum Chordata; class Mammalia; order Artiodactyla; family Balaenopteridae; genus Balaenoptera; species Balaenoptera borealis. The sequence continues at coordinate 777,415 of NW_028123874.1, forward strand.
TAGACACTAGGATAAGGTAAGGAACACACCCATTATAAAGAAATCACATTAGGATTCTCTTTTTAAGCTGTTCCTTAAAACACTAGTGCTTAGGAAATCAATTGGAGGCAGAAGCAGTCAAGGGTAGCCTAGGGTTAGGGTTAGGCTTAGGGTTCGGCTTAGGGTACGGCTTAGGGTACGGGTTCGGGGAGGGGTGCGGGTACGGCGTAGGGTATGGGTTAGGGTTAGGGTTAGGGTTAGTGTTAGGCTTAGGCCTCGGTTTAGGGTACAGGTTAGGATTAGGGTACGTGTTAGGGTTAGGGTAGGGGTTAGGGTTAGGGTACGCGTTAGGGTTAGGGTAGTTATTAAACCTATTCCACTCTCTAGATACCCCTTAGCACGTAAGGGAATATTATTTGGGGGTGCAGCCATGGAGAAGAGTTTAGACACTAGGATAAGATAAGGAACACACCCATTATAAAGAAATCACATTAGGATTCTCTTTTTAAGCTGTTCCTTAAAACAGTAGTGCTTAGGAAATCTATTGGAGGCAGAAGCAGTCAAGGGTAGCCTAGGGTTAGGGTTAGGCTTAGGGTTAGGCATAGGGTACGGCTTGGGGAATGGGTTTGGGGAGGGGTTCGGGTACGGCGTAGGGTATGGGTTAGGGTTAGGGTTAGGGTTAGTGTTAGGGTTAGGGCTCGGTTTAGGGTACGGGTTAGGATTAGGGTACGTGTTAGGGTTAGGGTAGGGGTTAGGTTTAGGGTACGCGTTAGGGTTAGGGTAGTTGTTAAACCTATCCCACTCTCTAGATACCCCTTAGCACGTAAAGGAATATTATTTGGGGGTCCAGCCATGGAGAAGAGTTTAGACACTAGGATAAGATAAGGAACACACCCATTATAAAGAAATAACATTAGGATTCTCTTTTTCAGCTCTTCCTTAAAACACTAGTGCTTAGGAAATCTATTGGAGGCAGAAGCAGTCAAGGGTAGCCTAGGGTTAGGGTTAGGCTTAGGGTTAGGCTTAGGGTACGGCTTAGGGTACGGGTTCGGGGAGGGTTTCGGGTACGGCGTAGGGTATGGGTTAGGGTTAGGGTTAGGGTTAGTGTTAGGGTTAGGGCTCGGTTTAGGGTACGGGTTAGGATTAGGGTACGTGTTAGGGTTAGGGTAGGGGTTAGGGTTAGGGTACGCGTTAGGGTTAGGGTAGTTATTAAACCTATCCCACTCTCTAGATACCCCTTAGCACGTAAAGGAATATTATTTGGGGGTCCAGCCATGGAGAAGAGTTTAGACACTAGGATAAGATAAGGAACACACCCATTATAAAGAAATCACTTTAGGATTCTCTTTTTAAGCTGTTCCTTAAAACACTAGTGCTTAGGAAAACTATTGGAGGCAGAAGCAGTCAAGGGTAGCCTAGGGTTAGGGTTAGGCTTAGGGTTAGGGTTAGGGTACGGCTTGGGGTATGGGTTCGGGGAGGTGTTCGTGTACGGCGTAGGGTATGGGTTAGGGTTAGGGTTTGGGTTAGTGTTAGGGTTAGGGCTCGGTTTAGGGTACGGGTTAGGATTAGGGTACGTGTTAGGGTTAGGGTAGGGGTTAGGGTTAGGTTACGCGTTAGGGCTAGGGTAGTTAGTAAACCTATCCCACTCTCTAGCTCCCCCTTAGCACGTAAAGGAATATTATTTGGGGGTCCAGCCATGGAGAAGAGTTTAGACACTAGGATAAGATAAGGAACACACCCATTATAAAGAAATCACATTAGGATTCTCTTTTTAAGCTGTTCCTTAAAACACTACTGCTTAGGAAATCAATTGGAGGCAGAAGCAGTCAAGGGTAGCCTAGGGTTAGGGTTAGGCTTAGGGTTAGGTTTAGGGTATGGATTAGGGTACGGGTTCGGGGAGGTGTGCGGGTACGGCGTAGGGTATGGGTTAGGGTTAGGGTTAGGGTTAGTGTTAGGGTTAGGCCTCGGTTTAGGGTACAGGTTAGGATTACGGTACGTGTTAGGGTTAGGGTAGGGGTTAGCGTTAGGGTACGCGTTAGGGTTAGGGTAGTTATTAAACCTATCCCACTCTCTAGATACCCCTTAGCACGTAAGGGAATATTATTTGGGGGTGCAGCCATGGAGAAGAGTTTAGACACTAGGATAAGATAAGGAACACACCCATTATAAAGAAATCACATTAGGATTCTCTTTTTAAGCTGTTCCTTAAAACAGTAGTGCTTAGGAAATCTACTGGAGGCAGAAGCAGTCAAGGGTAGCCTAGGGTTAGGGTTAGGCTTAGGGTTAGGCTTAGGGTACGGCTTAGGTTACGGGTTCGGGGAGGGGTGCGGGTACGGCGTAGGGTATGGGTTAGGGTTAGGGTTAGGGTTAGTGTTAGGGTTAGGGCTCGGTTTAGGGTACGGTTAGGATTAGGGTACGTGTTAGGTTTAGGGTAGGGGTTAGGGTTAGGGTACGCGTTAGGGTTAGGGTAGTTAGTAAACCTATCCCACTCTCTAGATACCCCTTAGCACGTAAAGGAATATTATTTGGGGTTCCAGCCATGGAGAAGAATTTAGACACTAGGATAAGATAAGGAACACACCCATTATAAAGAAATCACATTAGGATTCTCTTTTTAAGCTGTTGCTTAAAACACTAGTGCTTAGGAAATCTATTGGAGGCAGAAGCAGTCAAGGGTAGCCTAGGGTTAGTGTTAGGCTTAGGGTTAGGCTTAGGGTACGGCTTACGGTACGGGTTTGGGGAGGGGTTCAGGTACGGCGTAGGGTATGGGTTAGGGTTAGGGTTAGGGTTAGTGTTAGGGTTAGGGCTCGGTTTAGGGTACGGGTTAGGATTAGGGTACGTGTTAGTGTTAGGTTAGGGGTTAGGGTTCGAGTACGCATTAGGGTTAGGGTAGTTATTAAACCTATCCCACTCTCTAGATACCCCTTAGCACGTAAGGAAATATTATTTGGGGGTGCAGCCATGGAGAAGAGTTTAGACACTAGGATAAGATAAGGAACACACCCATTATAAAGAAATCACATTAGGATTCTCTTTTTAAGCTGTTCCTTAAAACACTAGTGCTTAGGAAATCTATTGGAGGCAGAAGCAGTCAAGGGTAGCCTAGGGTTAGGGTTAGGCTTAGGGTTAGGTTTAGGGTACGGCTTGGGGAATGGGTTCGGGGAGGGGTTCGGGTACGGCGTAGGGTATGGGTTAGGGTTAGGGTTAGGGTTAGTGTTAGGGTTAGGGCTCGGTTTAGGGTACGGGTTAGGATTAGGGTACGTGTTAGGGTTAGGGTAGGGGTTAGGGTTAGGGTATGCGTTAGGGTTAGGGTAGTTATTAAACCTATCCCAATCTCTAGATACCCCTTAGCACGTAAAGGAATATTATTTGGGGGTCCAGCCATGGAGAAGAGTTTAGACACTAGGATAAGATAAGGAACACACCCATTATAAAGAAATCACATTAGGATTCTCTTTTTAAGCTGTTCCTTAAAACACTAGTGCTTAGGAAATCTATTGGAGGCAGAAGCAGTCAAGGGTAGCCTAGGGTTAGGGTTAGGCTTAGGGTTAGGCTTAGGGTACGGCTTAGGGTACGGGTTCGGGGAGGGGTGCGGGTACGGCCTACGGTATGGGTTAGGGTTAGGGTTAGGGTTAGTGTTAGGGTTAGGGCTCGGTTTAGGGTACAGGTTAGTATTAGGGTACGTGTTAGGGTTAGGGTAGGGGTTAGGGTTAGGGTACGCGTTAGGGTTAGGGTAGTTATTAAACCTATCCCACTCTCTAGATACCCCTTAGCACGTAAAGGAATATTATTTGAGGGTCCAGCCATGGAGAAGAGTTTAGACACTAGGATAAGATAAGGAACACACCCATTATAAAGAAATCATATTAGGATTCTCTTTTTAAGCTGTTCCTTAAAACACTAGTGCTTAGGAAATCTATTGGAGGCAGAAGCAGTCAAGGGTAGCCTAGGGTTAGGGTTAGGCTTAGGGTTAGGCTTAGGGTACGGCTTAGGGTACCGGTTCGGGGAGGGTTTCGGGTACGGCGTAGGGTATGGGTTAGGGTTAGGGTTAGGGTTAGTGTTAGGGTTAGGGCTCGGTTTAGGGTACGGGTTAGGATTAGGGTACGTGTTAGGGTTAGGGTAGGGGTTAGGGTTAGGGTACGCGTTAGGGTTAGGGTAGTTATTAAACCTATCCCACTCTCTAGATACCCCTTAGCACGTAAAGGAATATTATTTGAGGGTCCAGCCATGGAGAAGAGTTTCTACACTAGGATAAGATAAGGAACACACCCATTATAAAGAAATCACATTAGGATTCTCTTTTTAAGCTGTTCGTTAAAACACTAGTGCTTAGGAAATCTATTGGAGGCAGAAGCAGTCAAGGGTAGCCTAGGGTTAGGGTTAGGCTTAGGGTTAGGCTTAGGGTACGGCTTAGGGTACGGGTTCGGGGAGGGTTTCGGGTACGGCGTAGGGTATGGGTTAGGGTTAGGGTTAGGGTTAGTGTTAGGGTTAGGGCTCGGTTTAGGGTACGGTTAGGATTAGGGTACGTGTTAGGTTTAGGGTAGGGGTTAGGGTTAGGGTACGCGTTAGGGTTAGGGTAGTTAGTAAACCTATCCCACTCTCTAGATACCCCTTAGCACGTAAAGGAATATTATTTGGGGTTCCAGCCATGGAGAAGAATTTAGACACTAGGATAAGATAAGGAACACACCCATTATAAAGAAATCACATTAGGATTCTCTTTTTAAGCTGTTGCTTAAAACACTAGTGCTTAGGAAATCTATTGGAGGCAGAAGCAGTCAAGGGTAGCCTAGGGTTAGTGTTAGGCTTAGGGTTAGGCTTAGGGTACGGCTTAGGGTACGGGTTTGGGGAGGGGTTCAGGTACGGCGTAGGGTATGGGTTAGGGTTAGGGTTAGTGTTAGTGTTAGGGTTAGGGCTCGGTTTAGGGTACGGGTTAGGATTAGGGTACGTGTTAGTGTTAGGGTAGGGGTTAGGGTTAGAGTACGCATTAGGTTTAGGGTAGTTATTAAACCTATCCCACTCTCTAGATACCCCTTAGCACGTAAGGCAATATTATTTGGGGGTGCAGCCATGGAGAAGAGTTTAGACACTAGGATAAGATAAGGAACACACCCATTATAAAGAAATCACATTAGGATTCTCTTTTTAAGCTGTTCCTTAAAACACTAGTGCTTAGGAAATCAATTGGAGGCAGAAGCAGTCAAGGGTAGCCTAGGGTTAGGGTTAGGCTTAGGGTTCGGCTTAGGGTACGGCTTAGGGTACGGGTTCGGGGAGGGGTGCGGGTACGGCGTAGGGTATGGGTTAGGGTTAGGGTTAGTGTTAGTGTTAGGGTTAGGGCTCGGTTTAGGGTACGGGTTAGGATTAGGGTACGTGTTAGGGTTAGGGTAGGGGTTAGGTTTAGGGTACGCGTTAGGGTTAGGGTAGTTGTTAAACCTATCCCACTCTCTAGATACCCCTTAGCACCTAAAGGAATATTATTTGGGGGTCCAGCCATGGAGAAGAGTTTAGACACTAGGATAAGATAAGGAACACACCCATTATAAAGAAATCACATTAGGATTCTCTTTTTCAGCTCTTCCTTAAAACACTAGTGCTTAGGAAATCTATTGGAGGCAGAAGCAGTCAAGGGTAGCCTAGGGTTAGGGTTAGGCTTAGGGTTAGGCTTAGGGTACGGCTTAGGGTACGGGTTCGGGGAGGGTTTCGGGTACGGCGTAGGGTATGGGTTAGGGTTAGGGTTAGGGTTTGTGTTAGGGTTAGGGCTCGGTTTAGGGTACGGTTAGGATTAGGGTACGTGGTAGGTTTAGGGTAGGGGTTAGGGTTAGGGTACGCATTAGGGTTAGGGTCGTTAGTAAACCTATAACACTCTCTAGATACCCCTTAGCACGTAAAGGAATATTATTTGGGGGTCCAGCCATGGAGAAGAGTTTAGACACTAGGATAAGATAAGGAACACACCCATTATAAAGAAATCACATTAGGATTCTCTTTTTAAGCTGTTGCTTAAAACACTAGTGCTTAGGAAATCTATTGGAGGCAGAAGCAGTCAAGGGTAGCCTAGGGTTAGTGTTAGGCTTAGGGTTAGGCTTAGGGTATGGCTTAGGGTACGGGTTCGGGGAGGGTTTCGGGTACGGCGTAGGGTATGGGTTAGGGTTAGGGTTAGGGTTAGTGTTAGGGTTAGGGCTCGGTTTAGGGTACGGGTTAGGATTAGGGTACATGTTAGGGTTAGGGTAGGGGTTAGGGTTAGGGTACACGTTAGGGTTAGGGTAGTTATTAAACCTATCCCACTCTCTAGATACCCCTTAGCACGTAAAGGAATATTATTTGGGGGTGCAGCCATGGAGAAGAGTTTAGACACTAGGATAAGATAAGGAACACACCCATTATAAAGAAATCACTTTAGGATTCTCTTTTTAAGCTGTTCTTAAAACACTAGTGCTTAGGAAATCTATTGGAGGCAGAAGCAGTCAAGGGTAGCCTAGGGTAAGGGTTAGGCTTAGGGTTAGGGTTAGGGTACGGCTTGGGGTATGGGTTCGGGGAGGTGTTCGTGTACGGCGTAGGGTATGGGTTAGGGTTAGGGTTTGGGTTAGTGTTAGGGTTAGGGCTCGGTTTAGGGTACGGGTTAGGATTAGGGTACGTGTTAGGGTTAGGGTAGGGGTTAGGGTTAGGTTACGCGTTAGGGCTAGGGTAGTTAGTAAACCTATCCCACTCTCTAGCTCCCCCTTAGCACGTAAAGGAATATTATTTGGGGGTCCAGCCATGGAGAAGTGTTTAGACACTAGGATAAGATAAGGAACACACCCATTATAAAGAAATCACATTAGGATTCTCTTTTTAAGCTGTTCCTTAAAACACTACTGCTTAGGAAATCAATTGGAGGCAGAAGCAGTCAAGGGTAGCCTAGGGTTAGGGTTAGGCTTAGGGTTAGGTTTAGGGTATGGCTTAGGGTACGGGTTCGGGGAGGGGTGCGGGTACGGCGTAGGGTATGGGTTAGGGTTAGGGTTAGTGTTAGGGTTAGGGCTCGGTTTAGGGTACAGGTTAGTATTAGGGTACGTGTTAGGGTTAGGGTAGGGGTTAGGGTTAGGGTACGCGTTAGGGTTAGGGTAGTTATTAAACCTATCCCACTCTCTAGTTACCCCTTAGCACGTAAGGGAATATTATTTGGGGGTGCAGCCATGGAGAAGAGTTTAGACACTAGGATAAGGTAAGGAACACACCCATTATAAAGAAATCACATTAGGATTCTCTTTTTAAGCTGTTCCTTAAAACAGTAGTGCTTAGGAAATCTATTGGAGGCAGAAGCAGTCAAGGGTAGCCTAGGGTTAGGGTTAGGCTTAGGGTTAGGCTTAGGGTACGGCTTAGGTTACGGGTTCGGGGAGGGGTGCGGGTACGGCGTAGGGTATGGGTTAGGGTTAGGGTTACTGTTAGGGTTAGGGCTCGGTTTAGGGTACGGGTTAGGATTAGGGTACGTGTTAGGGTTAGGGTAGGGGTTAGGGTTAGGGTACGCGTTAGGGTTAGGGTAGTTATTAAACCTATCCCACTCTCTAGATACCCCTTAGCACGTAAAGGAATATTATTTGAGGGTCCAGCCATGGAGAAGAGTTTAGACACTAGGATAAGATAAGGAACACACCCATTATAAAGAAATCACATTAGGATTCTCTTTTTAAGCTGTTCCTTAAAACACTAGTGCTTAGGAAATCTATTGGAGGCAGAAGCAGTCAAGGGTAGCGTAGGGTTAGGGTTAGGCTTAGGGTTAGGCTTAGGGTACGGCTTAGGGTACGGGTTCGGGGAGGGTTTTGGGTACGGCGTAGGGTATGGGTTAGGGTTAGGGTTAGGGTTAGTGTTAGGGTTAGGGCTCGGTTTAGGGTATGGTTAGGATTAGGGTACGTGTTAGGTTTAGGGTAGGGGTTAGGGTTAGGGTACGCGTTAGATTTAGGGTAGTTAGTAAACCTATCCCACTCTCTAGATACCCCTTAGCACGCAAAGGAATATTATTTGGGGATCCAGCAATGGAGAAGAATTTAGACACTAGGATAAGATAAGGAACACACCCATTATAAAGAAATCACATTAGGATTCTCTTTTTAAGCTGTTGCTTAAAACACTAGTGCTTAGGAAATCTATTGGAGGCAGAAGCAGTCAAGGGTAGCCTAGGGTTAGTGTTAGGCTTAGGGTTAGGCTTAGGGTACGGCTTAGGGTACGGGTTTGGGGAGGGGTTCAGGTACGGCGTCGGGTATGGGTTAGGGTTAGGGTTAGTGTTAGTGTTAGGGTTAGGGCTCGGTTTAGGGTACGGGTTAGGATTAGGGTATGTGTTAGTGTTAGGGTAGGGGTTAGGGTTAGAGTACGCATTAGGGTTAGGGTAGTTATTAAACCTATCCCACTCTCTAGATACCCCTTAGCACGTAAGGCAATATTATTTGGGGGTGCAGCCATGGAGAAGAGTTTAGACACTAGGATAAGATAAGGAACACACCCATTATAAAGAAATCACATTAGGATTCTCTTTTTAAGCCGTTCCTTAAAACACTAGTGCTTAGAAAATCTATTGGAGGCAGAAGCAGTCACGGGTAGCGTAGGGTTAGCGTTAGGCTTAGGGTTAGGGTTACGGTACGGCTTAGGGTACGGGTTCGGGGAGGGGTTCGGGTACGGCGTAGGGTATGGGTTAGCGTTAGGGTTAGGGTTAGGGTTAGTGTTAGGATTAGGGCTCGGTTTAGTGTACGGGTTAGGATTAGGATACGTGTTAGTTTTAGGGTAGGGGTTAGGGTAAGGGTACGCGTTAGGGTTAGGGTAGTTATTAAACCTATCCCACTCTCTACATACCCCTTAGCACGTAAAGGAATATTATTTGGGGGTCCAGCCATGGAGAAGAGTTTAGACACTAGGATAAGATAAGGAACACACCCATTATAAAGAAATCACTTAAGGATTCTCTTTTTAAGCTGTTCCTTAAAACACTAGTGCTTAGGAAATCTATTGGAGGCAGAAGCAGTCAAGGGTAGCCTAGGGTTAGGGTTAGGCTTAGGGATAGGGTTAGGGTACGGCTTAGGGTACGGGTTCGGGGAGGGGTTCGGGTACGGCGTAGGGTATGGGTTAGGGTTAGGGTTAGGGTTTGTGTTAGGGTTAGGGCTCGGTTTAGGGTACGGGTTAGGATTAGGGTACGTGTTAGGCTTAGGGTAGGGGTTAGGGTTAGGGTACGCGTTAGGATTAGGTTAGTTATTAAACCTATCCCACTCTCTAGATACCCCTTAGCACGTAAAGGAATATTATTTGGGGGTCCAGCCATGGAGAAGAGTTTAGACACTAGGATAAGATAAGGAACACACCCATTATAAAGAAATCACATTAGGATTCCCTTTTTAAGCCGTTCCTTAAAACACTAGTGCTTAGGAAATCTATTGGAGGCAGAAACAGTCAAGGGTAGCCTAGGGTTAGGGTTAGGCTTAGGGTTAGGGTTACGGTACGGCTTAGGGTACGGGTTCGGGGAGGGGTTCGGGTACGGCGTACGGTATGGGTTAGGGTTAGGGTTAGGTTTAGTTTTAGCTTTAGGGCTCGGTTTAGGGTACAGGTTAGGATTAGGGTACGTGTTAGGGTTAGGGTAGGGGTTAGGGTTAGAGTACGCGTTAGGGTTAGGGTAGTTATTAAACCTATCCCGCTCTCTAGATACCCCTTAGCACGTAAAGGAATATTATTTGGGGGTCCAGCAATGGAGAAGAGTTTTGACACTAGGATAAGATAAGGAACACACCCATTATAAAGAAATCACATTAGGATTCTATTTTTAAGCTGTTCCTTAAAACACTAGTGCTTAGGATATCTATTGGAGGCAGAAGCAGTCAAGGGTAGCCTAGGTTTAGGGTTAGGCTTAGGGTATGGCTTAGGGTACGGGTGCGGGGAGGGGTTCGGGTACGGCGTAGGGTATGGGTTAGGGTTAGGGTTAGGTTTAGTGTTAGGGTTAGGGCTCGGTTAAGGGAACGGGTTAGGATTAGGGTACGTGTTAGGGTTAGGGTAGGGGTTAGGGTTAGGGTACGCATTAGGGTTAGGGTAGTTATTAAACCTATCCCACTCTCTAGATACCCTTTAGCACGTAAAGGAATATTAGTTGGAGGTCCACCCGTGGAGAAGGGTTTAGACACTAGGATAAGATAAGGAACACACCTATTATAAAGAAATCACATTAGGATTCTCTTTTTAAGCTGTTCCTTAAAACACTAGTGCTTAGGAAATCTATTGGAGGCAGAAGCAGTCAAGGGTAGCCTAGGGTTAGGGTTAGGCTTAGGGTTAGGCTTAGGGTACGGCTTAGGGTACGGGTTCGGGGAGGGGTTCGGATACGGCGTAGGGTATGTGTTAGGGTTAGGGTTAGGGTACGCGTTAGGATTAGGGTAGTTATTAAACCTATCCCACTCTCTAGATACCCCTTAGCACGTAAAGGAATATTATTTGGGGGTCCAGGCATGGAGAAGAGTTTAGACACTAGGATAAGATAAGGAACACACCCATTATAAAGAAATCACATTAGGATTCTCTTTCTAAGCTGTTCCTTAAATACTAGTGCCAGAGTGGCTGTTGGCAATTTACGTCCCGCCCATCAGTGTAGCAAGGCACCCATTTCTCCATGGCCTGTCCTTCATTTCTGGTTTTGACACTTTTTTCAGCATGCCCCTTTTGACCGATGGGAAGCGAGACTTCTTTGTAGCACTGATTTGCCTTTCTAGGTTGCTTGGTTGGCCAAAAAGGGCGTATGCGTTTTTTCCTGAATATATTCAGGAAAAAACGCATACGCCCTTTTTGGCCAAGGGCATCATTGTCAACGATTTGTCGCTTTTCATGTGGTTTAAAGGAGATTCGAATCTACCTCCTGAAATCTGTTTCCTGCAATTCTGCCTTGATTTCAAAGCCTCTTCTTTGCCTTCCCTCAATATATTTGTGGACGAGAGTTATCATTTATAACTCTGCAGGTTTGTGAATTGCAGTGCCCTGAAGCTCGATTTTACAACTCGCGTTTTTGGGAGCTGGCCGCAAAAGCGCAGGATGGCTTCAGGCCCTGTTCTGGTTCCGGGGGGCAGGCTGATCCTGTGGTTAATTCTTCTTCCTGATGGGAAAATAGAGTGACCTGTGCCTGTCCCAACACCAAGAGCCAGTCTCTCATTGGTTCCCCGTCTTCCCGTTCATCCTCAGGAAAAATTGCAACCTGTACGGAACAGGAGGTTAAAGGTGCTGATGCTCCAAGTAGGGAGATTTCTAGTAAAGCGGCTGGAATGGCGAACCCGGGCACAAGGAGATGAGAAATGAGGTGCGTTTTAGAAACCATTCCCCATCACACGGTGTACCATCTTCTGGGTTTCTCATGCATGTTTTCGATGTAGGAAGATGCCCTTGAACCTGGTGATTTGGGACCCATGCGATGGGTACCACGCAGTATTACTTTAAAGGGTCTGTGTTTGCTCACCCAACCTCACCAAACCTCTCAGCCCCAAGAGTGTCCACCCTTAGGTCTCATCCAGCTGTGGGTCTAGATATGGTCAATCCAGGTTGCATCACAGCCCCTGAACGCATTGTGTAAGAATTTCTCTCTCTTTCACTGTCTTTGTTTCATGGGTTTTTCAAAGTAATTTATTTTCATAATTGGGTTTAGCTGCTTTTCACCGCTGTGTTTATGCTGCTTTACACCCACTTGACACACTAACAGAGAGATATCAATACATAGGTTTTAAGATTATTACTAGTCAGATATATTCTTGTGCGGTGAATAGGGCGTGTTGAGTCCAGTTCTCTGAGCAAGGAGTAGGTCTTGTCTATTACATATTGGGTTTATGGAACGGTATCTGAGCTAATTTGAAACCCTTGTTTTATGTATCACCCCACCTCACGTTTCCCGTTAAGCAACTATAGTGTGTTTTCTGCATGTGTGACTCTGTTCTGTTTTGTAATTCAGTTCAAGTGTAACGGTTTTTACATTCCCTCTATAAGTGATACCTTATGAGAAGTGTCCTTTTCTGTGTGACTTATTTCACTTAGAGTCGTCGTACCTAAATCCACTCATCATGCTGCTACTAGCCTTATGATATTGATTTCAGGGCTGAGTGATATTCCATTGTACATAAGGACCACAACTTCTTTATCCATTTTTCTCTTTCCTGGGATATTGAAGGTGGAATGAAGTGGAGGTCCTTGTCAACAGAGCAGCCCTAAACTTTGGGGTGCTTGTGTCTTGCTGATTTTTAATTTTCCCAATTTATACCCCCATGCGTGGAAGTGCCCTATGCTCTCTAAGCTGTGTTTTTTAGATGTTTCAGGACACACCGTACACTTCTCCAGAGTGGCTGTTGGCAATTTACATCCCGCCCATCAGTGTAGCAAGGCACCCATTTCTCCATGGCCTGTCCTGCATTTCTGGTTTTGACACTTTTTTCAGCATGGCCCTTTTGAGCGATGGGTAGCGAGTCTTCTTTGTAGCGCTGATTTGCCTTTCCAGGTTGCTTGGTTGGCCAAAAAGGGCGTATGCGTTTTTTTCTGAATATATTCAGGAAAAAACGCATACGCCCTTTTTGGCCAAGGGCATCATTGTCAACGTTTTGCCGCTTTTCATGTGCTTTAAAGGCGATTCGAATCTACCTCCTGAAATCTGTTTCCTGCAATTCTGCCTTGATTTCAAATCCTCTTCTTTGCCTTCCCTCAATATATTTGTGGACGAGAGTTATCATTTATAACTCTGCAGGTTTGTGAATTGCAGTGCCCTGTAGCTCCATTTTACAACTCGCTTTTTTGGAGATGGCCGCAAAAGCGCAGGATGGCTTCAGGCCCTGTTCTGGTTCCGGGGGGCATGCTGAGTCTGTGGTAAATTCTTCTTCCTGATGGGACAATAGAGTGACCTTTGCCTGTCCCAACACCAAGAACTAGTCTCTCATTGGTTCCCCATCTACCCGTTCATCCTCAGGACAAATTGCAACCTGTATGGAACAGGAGGTTAAAGGTGCTGATGCTCCAAGTAGGGAGATTGCTAGTAAAGTGGCTGGAATGGCGAACCCGGGCACAAGGAGATGAGAAATGAGGTGCGTTTTAGAAACCTTTCCCCATCACACGGTGTACCATCTTCTGGGTTTCTCATGCATGTTTTCGATGTAGGAAGATGCCCTTGAACCTGGAGATTTGGGACCCATGGGATGGGTACCACGCAGTAGTACTTTAAAGGGTCTGCATTTGCTCACCCAACATCACCAAACCTCTCAGCCGCAAGAGTGTCCACCCTTATGTCTCATCCAGCTGTGGGTGTAGATATGGTCAATCCAAGTTTCATCACAGCCCCTGAACGCATTGTGTAAGAATTTCTCTCTCTTTCACTGTCTTTGTTTCATGGGTTTTTCAAAGTTATTTATTTTTATAATGGGTTTTAGCTGCTTTTCACTGTTGTGTTTATGCCGCTTTACATCCACTTGACACACTAACAGAGAGATATCAATATATAGGTTTTAAGATTATTACTAGTCAGATATAATGTTGTGCGGTGAATAGGGCGTGTTGAGTCCAGTTCTCTGAGCAAGGAGTAGGTCTTGTCTATTACATATTGGGTTTATGCAACGGTATCTGAGCTAATTTGAAACCCTTGTTTTATGTATCACCCCACCTCACCTTTCCCGTTAGCACCCATAGTGTGTTTTCTGCATGTGTGACTCTGTTCTCTTTTGTAATTCAGTTCAAGTGTAACGGTTTTTACATTCCCTCTATCAGTGAGACCTTATGAGAAGTGTCCTTTTCTGTGTGACTTATTTCACTTAGAATCGTCGTACCTAAATCCACTCATCATGCTGCTACTAGCCTTATGACATTGATTTCATGGCTGAGTTATATTCCATTGTACATAAGGACCACAACTTCTTTATCCATTTTTCTCTTTCCTGGGATATTTAAGGTGGAATGAAGTGGAGGTCTTTGTCAAGAGAGCAGCCCTAAACTTTGGTGTGCTTGTGTCTTGCTGATTTTTCATTTTCCCAATTTATACCCCCATGAGTGGAAGTGCCCTGTTCTCTCTAAGCTGTGTTTTTTAGATGTTTCAGGACACACCGTACACTTCTCCAGAGTGGCTGTTGGCCATTTACATCCCGCCCATCAGTGTAGCAAGGCTCTCTTTCCTCCCTGGCCTCTCCTGCTTTTCTTGTTTTATACTTTTTTAGGAAGGCCATTTTGACCGATGGGAAGTCAGACTTCTTTGTAGCGCTGAATTGCATTTCCGGCTTGTTTGGTTGGCCAAAAAGGGCCTATGGGTTTTTTCCTGAATTGATTCAGAACAAAACGCATATGCTCTTTTTGGCCAAGTGCATCATTGTCGACGTTTTGCCGCTTTTCATGTGCTTTAGTGGTGATTCGAATCTATCTCCTGAAATCTGTTTCCTGCAATTCTGCCTTAATTTCAAATCCTCTTCGTTGCCTTCCCTCAATATATTTGTGGACGAGAGTTATCATTTATAACTCTGCAGGTTTGTGAATTGCAGTGCCCCTGAGCTCCATTTTTCAACTCGCTTTTTTGGGAGCTTTCCGCAGAACCGCTCGTTTGCTTCTGTCCCTACTCTGGTTCCCGGTGGCAGGCTAAGCCTTTGCTTAATTCTTCTTCCTGACTGGAAAGTAGAGTGACATGTGCCTCTCCGAACATCTAGGGCTTGGCTCCCCTTGTTTCTCCTCCTTCCCCTTCTTCCTTTGGACAAATTCCGATTTCTGTGCAACTGGATGTTGAAGGTGCTGACATCCTCTAGTGGGGAGATGTTAAGGAAAAAGGCTGGAGGGGTGAACCCAACAACCAGGAAATTAGGCGTTTTGGTGCCTTTTCCAAAATCTTCCTGATCCAACCGTGTTCCATCTTCTGGGTGTCACAGGCATGTTTTAGCTGTAGGAAAGGTCCCGTGTATGTAAGGAGAACACAAGGGATTTTTCCAAATCAGTGTCTCCCCGAACTCCAATCTGGGGAATTTTTAAGCTACTGGTACATGTGTGTTCATTAAGGGACTTGGGCCGTGGGCAGAGTCCGAACTTTAGATGATTGAAGTCTTCAGGTTCAGAAACGCTCACCATCGGCCTCCTTTAGTTTCCATTTTATCTGTAGTTGATAGATGATGTCGATATAGATATCTATCGTTTTTCAGATTATTTCCCCTCAGGGGTCATTACAAAATATTGAGTATAGTTCCCTGTGCTACACAGTAGTTCCCTGTTGATGATATATTTTATGCATAGCAGTGTGTATATGTTAATCTGAAACTGTTAATTTATCCCTCCTCCCACCTTTCCCCTTTGGTAATAAAAAATATAAGATTTTATACTTCTCAGAAATCTAGGAGCTGAAAGAGAGGTATCATTTTCAATGGAAAATCATTCCAAACAAGGTTGAAACTTCAACCAAGATTATTAGATGTACATCCTTGGAAAGAAATCACTGCATTTCTCTACTCTTGACCTGCCAAATAAGACAATCCCCTCCACTGAACTTGCTTATAATAAAGTGATGGAAATATCAAATGGAAGTGTTAGAAACATCTTATTTTACACGAGCCTTATACACTGCTCTATGTTAATTACCGTTTGGCTCACACATCTGTTCATTGAAGTTACAATGTTCTCAAATTCTGTTACTGATCCTGCAGAGTGGGCCCCAACAAGGGTCTCCCTGCCCAGTGTCATTGGAGCCAACAGATCGAGACTGACTTTGGTTCAGAAGCAAAGGAAAACTTTATATTTTGATCAGAGAATGGAGAGGTGAGAGTGTGTGCTCCCCTGCGGGTTGTGGGCCGGGCTGCTGTGTAGGGATCCTGTCAGCATCAGCGGGAGGGAGGGGGCGGAGCTCTCGAGGGCCAGGTTGCCTGGAGCTCAGGCTCTATGTCGCAGAGTCTGCACGGGGCCCCACGAGCTGAGGTGTCGGCCCAGCCATTTTGCACGAGGAAATCGGGTCTGAAGTGTCGGGTGTGGGACCTCTGCATGTGGAAACCTAGGAGCAAGTGAAATTAGACAAAGCACAAAGGAAAAAATGGTTAGACTTTATTTTATTGCCCAGATTCTATTTTTATCTCCCAGGAATTTTTAATGGGCTTTGCCAGTGACAAAGCCCTCCTCTGCCTTTTGTCCCATTCCTCATTCTTGGGGCGCTGAGGGTGCAGACACGTCTTCTGTAAATGCTTCATGCTGAGTTGGGTGTCCTCATACCCGGGGGGAGGGGCAGGACTTCTCCCCAGCAGCCTCCAGGTGAGGTTGATTGTCCGCAGGCCTCCTCCCTCACTGCTCATCTGCCTGAGCACCAGCATTGGAAGTTTTATAGATTCTAATGACCTTTAAGGGTCCAGGAAAGAGATGTGCAGAGACGCTGGGGGGGTGGGCGGTTTTACCCTGCTCCACATTGGTTCGGCCCCCTTAGGCTGATGGTTTCTGCCAGCCTAGATGCTCTGACCAGTAGTCTGTGCTTTCTTCAGTTAGGCCACTGAATTAACGTACAAACAGCACCAGGTGTCAGAGCCCTGCTTGCTCAACTCCCAGACAGTCCAGGGCCGGTGGTGATCCAGGACCATGACGGCCACTCAGTCAACGGCCTTTTGAAGTAGCCAGGAGTACAGCCGGTCTCATTGGCCGCCGTCACTGCGGTGTCTGTAGGCTTTTCTATGGTGGCAGCGTTATTTACGGTTCCCCTGCCAAGTTTATTAGCTCCGCTCTGGGTGCAGTAAGTCCTGTAAGCAATAGTCTGCTCTTTTGGGGCACACTCTTGTTGTTTTCTGAGAGAAGCTCCAGGTCAAGTGATGGTCACACGAGTCGTCATGGGGGCCCATTGCCCCAGGTTGTCTCTCTGGAGGTTGGTGTTGGAGGGCCTCCTCACTCGAGGTCATTGTGCCCACGGAGCAATCCCTGCAACTTCAGGGCATGGTGGGTGGTTAGGATCACCAAGTGGCGTCCTTTTCCCTTAGGAGGGAGCTGGCCTTGCGGGCTGCTGATTTCCAGGTTTTTAGATACCCCCAGTATCCTGGTCGGATGGGGTGGCTGGCCAATGCCTGGAGGGCATTCTTACATTGTTCCATTTCAAGTGGTCCCAGTTTTTGCACTAATACTCCAAGGGCGATTCGCCTTGGACCAGGAATGTAAAGGTCAAAGGGTTTAGCTAACTTAGGGAGGTCCAGGGCCAGGGTCTGAATTGACTGCTCTTTCCATTCTTGAAAGGCCGCTTCTGGATTCTATTCAAAAGGATCATCATCTTTTCCTTTCAGTGTTTCATATAGAGGCCCAGCTATTAGACTGTAGTTAGGGATCCAGATGCAGCAAACCCCGGTCTCCCCAGGAACCCCTAAGCTGTCTTCTAGTTTCAGGAAAGGTGAGGCTGCAAATGGCTTCTTCCCTTTCCTGGGGTGGGCTTCTCCGACCTTCTGTGCGAATGAAGCCCAGGAAGGCCACCTTAGTTTGTGATATTTGAGCCTTTTCCTTGGACACCTTCTATCTTTTATTGGCTAGGTAGTTCAGAGGCCTCCTTAGTCGGGCTGGTGATCAGAATGTCATCTGCATATTGAAGGAGGGTTCCCTTCTCCAGAGGTAGATCTTTTAGGTCTTTAGCTAACGTTTCCCCAAAGATGGTGTGGGAATTTTTGAACCCCTGGGGCAGGACGGCCCAGCAGTATTGTTTTTGTTGTAGGTTGAGTCCTGCCACTCACAGCCAAAATTTCTTGTGACTCTGGGACTAATGGAATACAGAAGAAGGCATCATTGAAGTCTAATACAGAATGCCATGTCCTGGTGGATGGTAGAATGACCAGCAGGGTGTAGGAATTAGGAACTACTAGATGTATATCCTCTGTGGCTTCACTGACTGTCCTGGCGTCCTCTACCAGGTCCCCAGCAGCCCACGGGGCTCTTGTGGTCAGGCCCCTCCCAGGATATGGAGCTCACCTGGGCAGGTACGCAGCAGCCCACGGGGCTCTCGTGGGCAGGCCCCTCCCTGGATATGGAGCTCCCGTGGACAGGTACCCCGGCAGGGCTGGGCACACAGGAACCGTGCACATAGCCCTCATTGCAGAGCACCCCCAGCACCCCTGTCACTCAGAGCTGACACAGAGCACCTCAGAGCAGAGCTTGAACTAACAAACAGCAGCTCCAACAGGTCTGTGACCCTAGGCTTCACTCTGTGCGGCCTCCCTCTGCCTGGTCTTCCAGGGGCTTCCACTGCAGCCGGGGCACCAGGCCTCTGTCTCCACCCACCACCCCTCCTCTCCCTGACTCCTGGGTTCCTCTCATTAGCAGAGGGTCTTCTTGAAGTTGTCTCCCACTCATGGACCAGATAAAATGATTCGAAAACAAGCCAGGGCTGCCGCCCCTTATCTATCCTGACTCTCGGGACCCTACACCTGTTCCTTGGATCTGGCCGGTGCAGCAAGGCCCATTTCCTGCAACTCTGAGCCCCTGAGGGGCGAGGATTGGCTGACCTGGGCAGCCTGACCCAGCCGGCCAGCCCTTCCCAGGTGTGCCTGGGTTGAGGTCAATATAAACACCCCTCCAGGCAGCAAAAGCCTCTGCAGCTGTGCCTGACGCCATATTCTCTGCCCCGTCAGCAGTCTCGGGGTTGGGCTGGTGGGAGGGAGTAGGGCCCACGGCTCTATGAGTGGCCCAGTGTGACTGGGGCTCTGCTGGACTTTCTGCAGGAGTTGCCGGGCTGCCACCTGCTAAAGAAGAGGATGTGTCACCCATACTTGCTGCTGGAATTTCTCCCCGGGCAGAGGTGAGGAAGGAAAAAAGCAGTGGGGGCCGGGACAGGAGGGGTACCTCAGGCAGGGAAATGGAAAGCTTCCAGACGAGCGCCCGGGGCCAGGACCATCCTGGCTGGCCTGCAGGCACCAAGTCGGCCTGCGTGCTGTCGCTGGTGTGACTCCAAGCCCCTTCCTCTAGTTTTTAAAGTCTTTGCACACATTCAGGTGTTTTACCTGGGAAGGGTGGGAAAAGTTCAGCAGCAGCTGGCCTGGGGCTCAGCTCACGTTTACTCAGAGACGCCTCCTCACGGTCCCCCAGCTTTGCAATGAGGACGCTCCTCGTGTGGGGGCTGCTGGCTGCATGGGAGATGATTCCCCACCTGTGACCAACTTCAGAATTGTTTACCCCTGGAGCAAGTGCCCTGATAGGGTTTTCCTCTGTATGACCAGTGGGTTCTGTTTTTTTTTTTTTTTTCTTTTTTGGTTCAAGGTAAGTTTTATTCCTCTTTTTGTATTTATGGATATAAGCATGGAAATAATTCATTCATATAAATACGTCTATGGGAAGGGCAGAACTTTTTTTCTGTTTTATTTTTTTAAGTATTACTTATTTTTTAATTTTTGAATTTATTTTATTCATTTTTTTATACAGCAGGCTCTTATTGGTAACCTATTTTATACATATAAGTGTATATATGTCAATCCCAGGCTCGCAATTCATCCCACCACCACCACCCTGCCACTTTCCCCCCTTGGTGTCCATACATTTGTTCTCTACATCTGTGTCTCTATTTGTGCCTTGCAAACCGGTTCATCTTTACCATTTTTCTAGGTTCCACATGTATGCGTTAATATACGATATTTGTTTTTCTCTTTCTGACTTACTTCACTCTGTATGACAGTCTCTAGATCTATCCACGTCTCTACAAATGACCCAATTTCATTCCTTTTTATGGCTGAGTAATATTCCATTTTATATATGTAGCACATCTTTTCTGTTCGTCTGTCTATGGGCATTTAGGTTGCTTCCATGACCTGGCTATTGTAAATAGTGCTGCAATGAATATTGTGGTGAATATGTCTTTTTGAATTATGGTTTTCTCTGGGTATATGGCCAGTAGTGGGATTGCTGGGTCATATGGTAATTCTATTTTTAGTTTCTTAAGGAACCTCCATACTGTTCTCCATCGTGACTGTATCAATTTACATTCCCACAAATAGTGTAAGAGGGTTCCCTTTTCTCCACACCCTCTCCAGCATTTGTTGCTTGTAGATTTTCTGATGATGCCCATTCTAACTCGTGTGAGGCGATACCTCATTGTAGTTTTGGTTTATATTTCTCTAATAATTAGTGATGTTGAGCAGCTTTTCATGTGCTTCTTGGTCATCTGTATGTCTTCTTGGGACAAATGTCTATTTACGTCATCTGCCCATTTTTGGATTGGGTTGTTTGTTTTTTTACTGTTGAGCTGCATGAGCTGTTTATATACATTGGAGATTAATCCTTTGTCCATTGATTCGTTTGCAAATATTTTCTCCCATTGTGAGGGTTGTCTTTTCGTCTTGTTTGTAGTTTCCTTTGCTTTGCAAAAGCTTTTAGGTTTCATTTGCTCCCATATGTTTATTTTTTTTTTTATTCCATTACTCTAGGAGGTGGATCAAAAAAGATCTTGCTGTGATTTATGTCAAAGAGTATTCTTCCTATGTTTTCCTCTAAGAGTTTTATAGTGTCCGGTCTTACATTTCGGTCTCTAATCCATTTTGAGTTTATTTTTTGTGTATGGTGTTAGGGAGTGTTCTAATTTCATTCTTTTACATGTAGCTGTCCATTTTTCCCAGCACCACTTATTGAAGAGACTGTCTTTTCTCCTTTGTATACCCTTGCCTCCTTTGTCATAGATTAGTGGGCCATAGGTGTGTAGGTTTATCTCTGGGCTTTTTTTTTTTCTTTTACATCTTTATTGGAGTATAATTGCTTTACAATTGTGTGTTAGTTTCTGCTGTATAAAAAAGTGAATCAGCTGTGCGTATACATATAACACCATATCCCCTCCCTCTTGCAACTCCCTCTCACTCCCTTATCCCACCCTTTTAGGTCGTCACAAAGCACAGCGCTGATCTCCCTGTGCTATGTGGCTGCTTCCCAGTAGCTATCAATTTTACATTTGGTAGTGTATATATGTCCATACCACTCTCTCACTTTGTCCCAGCTTACCCTTCCCTCTCCCCATGTCCTCAAGTCCTTTCTCTACGTCTGTGTCCTTAATCCTTTCCTGCCCCTAGGTTCTTCATAAACTTTTTTTTTTAAGATTCCATATATATGTGTTAGCATACGGTATTTGTTTTTCTCTTTCTGACTTACTTCACTCTGTAGGACAGACTCTAGATCCATCCACCTCACTAAAAGTAACTCAATTTCGTTTCTTTTTATGGCTGAATAATGTTCCATTGTATATTTGTGCCACATCTTCCTTATCCATTTATCTGTTGATGGACACTTAGGTTGCTTCCATGTCCTGGCTATTGTAAATAGAGCTACAGTGAACATTGTGGTACATGACTCTTTTTGAATTATGGTTTTCTGAGGGTAAATGTCCAGGAGTGGGTTTGCTGGGTTGTATGGTAGTTCTATTTTTAGTTTTTAAGGAACCCCCATACCGTTCTCCCTAGTGGCTATATCAATTTACATTCCCACCAACAGTGCAAGAGGGTTCCCTTTGCTCCAATAAATGCCTCTCCAGCATTTATTGTTGGTAGATTTTTTGATGATGGCCATTCTGACTGGTGTGAGGTGATACCTCACTGTAGTTTTGATTTGCATTTCTCTAATGATTAGTGATGTTCAGCATCCTTTCATGTGTTTGTTGGCAACCTGTATATCTTCTTTGGAGAAATGTCTATTTAGGTCTTCTGCCCATTTTTGGATTGGGTTGTTTGGTTTTGTGATATTGAGCTACATGAGCTGCTTTTTGGAGATTAATCCTTTGCCATTTGCTTCATTTGAAAATATTTTCTCCCATTCTGATGGTTGTCTTTTCATCTTGCTTATGTTTTCCTTTGCTGTGCAAAAGAATTTATGTTTCATTCGGTCCCATTTTTTTATTTTTGTTTTTATTTCCATTTCTCTAGGAGGTGGGTCAAAAAGGATCTTGCTGTGATTTATGTCATAGACTGTTCTGCTTATGTTTTCCTCTAAGAGTTTTATAGTGGCTGGTCTTATATTTAGGTCTCTAATCCATTTTGAGTTTATTTTTGTGTATGGTGTTAGGGTGTGTACTAATTTCATTCTTTTACATGTAACTGTCCAGTTTTCCCAGCACCACTTGCTGAAGACACTGTCTTTTCTCCATTGTATACCCTTGCCTCCTTTGTCATAGATTAGTGAACCATAGGTACGTGGGTTTATCTCTGTGCTTTCTATCCTGCTCTATTGACCTATATTTCTGTTCTTGTGTCAGTACCATATTATCTTGATTACTGTAGCTTTGCAATATAGTCTGAAGTCTGGAAGTCTGATTCCTCCAGCTCTTTTTTTTCCCCCCTCAAGACTGCTTTGGCTATCCAGGGTCTTTTGTGTCTCCCTACAAATTTTAAGATTTTTTTTTTTCTTGTTCTGTAGAAAATGCCAAAGGTATTTTGATCGGGATTGCATTGAATCTGTAGATTGCTTTGGGTAGTATAGTCATTTTCACAATATTGATTCTTCTAATCCGAGAACATGGTATATGTCTCCATCTGTTTATATCATCTTTGATTTCTTTCATCAGTGTCTTATAGTTTTCTGAGTACAGGTCTTTTACTTCCTTAGGTAGGTTTATTCCTAGGTATTTTATTCTTTTTGTTGCAGTGGTAATGGGATTGTTTCCTTAATTTCTCTTTCTGATCTTTCATTGTTAGTGTATAGGAATGCAAGCAATTTCTGTGCATTAATTTTGTATCCTGCAACTTTACCAAATTCATTGATTAGCTCCAGTGGTTTTCTGGTGGCATCTTTAGGATTCTCTATCTATGATATCATGTCATCTGCAAACAGTGACAATTTTACTTCTTCTTTTCCTTTTTGTATTCCTTTTATTTCTTTTTCTTCTCTGATTGCCATGGCTAGGACTTCCAAAACTATGTTGAATAGCAGTGGTGAGAGTGGACATCCTCGTCTTGTTCCTGATCTTAGAGGAAACGCTTTCAGTTTTTCACCATTGAGAATGTTGTTTGCTGTGGGTTTGTCATATATGGCCTTTATTATGTTGAGGTAGTTTCCCTCTATGCCCACACTCTGCAGAGTTTTTATCGTAAATGAGTGTTGAATTTTCTCAAAATCTTTTCCTTCATCTATTGAGATGATCATATGCTTTTATTCTACAGTTTGTTAATATGGTGTATCACATTGATTTGTGTATATTGAAGAATCCTCGCATCCCTGGGATAAACCCCACTTGATCATGGTGTATGATCCTTTTCATGTGTTGTTCGATTCTGTTTGCTAGTATTTTGTTGAGGATTTTTACATCTATATTCATCAGTGATATTGGTCTATAATTTTCTTTCCTTGTAGTATCTCTGTCTGATTTTGGTATCAGGGTGATGGTGGTCTCATAGAATGAGTTTGGGAGTGTTCCTTCCGCTGCAATTGTTTTGAAGAATTTGAGAAGGTTGGGTGTTAGCTCTGCTCTAAATGTTTGATAGAATTCACCTGTGATGCCATCTGGTTCTGGACTTTTGTTTGTTGGAAGATTTTTAATCACAGTTTCAATTTCATTGCTTGTGATAGGTTTGTTCATATTTTCTATTTCTTCCTGGTTCAGTCTTAGAAGGTTATCCCTTTCTAAGAATTTGTCCATTTCTTCCAGATTGTCCATTTTATTGGCCTAGAGTTGCTTGTAGTAGTCTCTTAGGATGCTTTGTATTCCTGTGGTGTCTGTTATAACTTCTGCTTTTTCACTTCTAATTTTGTTGATTTGCGTCCTCTCCCTCTTTTTCTGGAGTCCGGCTAAAGGTTGATCATTTTTGCTTATCTTCTCAAAGAACCAGCTTTTAGTTTTATTGATCTTTGCTTTCGTTTTCTTTGTTTCTATTTCATTTATTTCTGCTCTGATCTTTATGATTTCTTTCCTTCTACTAACTTTGGGTTTTGTTCTTCTTTCTCTAGTTCCTCTAGGTGTAAGGTTAGATTGTTTATTTGAGATTTTTCTTGTTTCTTGAGGTAGGCTTGTATTGCTATAAACTTCCCTCTTAGAACTCCTTTTGCTGCATCCCATAGGTTTTGGATCATCGTGTTTTTGTTGTCATTTGTCTCTAGGTAGTTTTTGATTTCCTCTTTGATTTCTTCAGTGATCTCTTGGTTATTTAGTAACGTGTTGTTTAGCCTCCATGTGTTTGTGTTTTTTACGGTTTTTTCCGTGTAATTGATTTCTAATCTCATAGCATTGTGGTCGGAACAGCTGCTTGATATGATTTCAGTTTTCTTAAATTTACTGAGGCTTTATCTGTGACCCAAGATGTGATCTATCCTGGAGAATGTTCCGTGTGCAGTTGAGAAGAACGTGTAATCTGCTGTTTTTGGATGGAATGTCCTATAAATATCAATTAACTCTATCTGGTCTATTGTGTCATTTAAAGCTTGTGTTTCCTTATTAATTTTCTGTCTGGCTGATCTCCACTGGTGTAAGTGAGCTGTTAAAGTCCCCCGCTATTATTGTGTTACTGTCGATTTCCTCTTTTATAGCTGTTAGCAGTTGCCTTATACATTGAGCTGCTCCTATTTTGGGTACATATATATTTATAATTGTTATATCTTCTTCTTGGATTGATCCCCTGACCATTATGTAGTGCCTTTCCTTGTCTCTTGTAACATTCTTTATTTTAAAGTCTATTTTATCTGATATGAATATTGCTACTCCAGCTTTCTTTTGATTTTCATTTGCATAGAATATATTTTTCCATCGCCTCACTTTGAGTCTGTATGTGTCCCTAGGTCTGAAATGGATCTCTTGTAGACAGCATATATATGGGTCTTGTTTTTGTATCCATTCAGCGAGCCTGTGTCTTTTGGTTGGAACATGTAGTGCATTCACGTTTAAGGTAATTATCGATATGTATGTTCCTACTACTATTTTCTTAATTGTTATGGGTTTGTCTTGGTGGGTCCTTTTCTTCTCTTGTGTTTCCCACTTAGAGAAGTTCCTTTAGCATTTGGTGTAGAGCTGGTTTCATGGTGCTGAATTCTCTTAGCTTTTGCTTGTCTGTAAGGCTTTTGATTTCTCCATCAAATCTGAATGAGCTCTTTGCAGGGTGGAGTACTCTTGGTTGTAGGTTCTTCCCTTTCATCACTTTAAATTTATCATGCCACTTCCTTCTGGCTTGTAGATTTTCTGCTGAG
This sequence comes from Balaenoptera borealis, assembly GCF_965194805.1. NCBI lineage: Eukaryota > Metazoa > Chordata > Mammalia > Artiodactyla > Balaenopteridae > Balaenoptera > Balaenoptera borealis. The sequence goes on from NW_028123874.1 coordinate 802,468, forward strand.
AAATCAGTTGTTATCCTTATGGGAGTTCCCTTGTATGTTATTTGTCATTTTTCCCTTGCTGCTTTCAATCATTTTTCTTTGTCGTTAATTTTTGTCAATTTGATTACTATGTGTCTTGTCATTTTTCTCCTTTGGTTTATCCTGCCTGGGACACTCTGTGCTTCTGGACTTGGGTGGCTATTTCTTTTCCCATGCTAGGGAAGTTTTTGACCATTATCTCTTTAAATATATTCTCGGGTCCTTTCTCTCTCTCTTCTCCTTCTGGGACCCCTATAATGCGAATGTTGTTGCGTTTAATGTTGTCCCAGAGGACTCTTGGGGTGTCTTCGTTTATTTTCATTCTTTTTCTTTATTCTGTTCCATGGCAGTGATTTCCACCTTTCTGTCTTCCAGGTCACTTATCCGTTCTTCTGCCACAGTTATTCTGCTACTGATTCCTTCTAGTGTATTTTTCATTTCAGTTATTCCATTGTTCACCTCTGTTTGTTTGTTCTTTAATTCTTCTAGGTGTTTGTTCCTTAATTCTTCTAGGTCTTTGTTAAACATTTCTTGCATCTTCTCGATCTTTGCCTCCTTTCTTTTTCCAAGGTCTTGGCTCAACTTCACTATCATTATTCTGAATTTTTTTTCTGGAAGGTTCCCTATCTCCACCTCATTTTGTTTTTTTTTCTGGGGTTTTATCTTGTTCCTTGATCTGGTATAAAGTCCTCTGCCTTTTCATTTTGTCTATCTTTCTGTGAATGTGGTTTTCCTTCCACAGGCTGCAGAATTGTAGTTCTTCTTGCTTCTGCTGTCTGCTCTCCGGTGGATGAGTCTATCTTAGAGGCTTGTGCAAGCTTCCTGATGGGAAGGACTGGTGGTGGGTAGAGCTGGGTGTTGCTTTGGTGGGCAGAGCTTTAATCCGCTTGTCTACGGATTAAATAAAACTTTAATAAAAAGTTTAATCCGCTTGTCTGCTGATGCATGGGGCTGGGTTCCCTCCCTGTTGGTTGTTTGGCCTGAGGCGACCCAGCCCTGGAGCCTACCTTGCTCTTGGTGGGGCTAATGGCGGACTCTGGGAGGGCTCACACCAAGGAGTATTTCCCAGAACTTCTGCTGCCAGTGTCGTTGTCCTCACGGTGAGCCACAGCCACAGCCACCACCTGCCTCTGCAGGAGACCCTCTAAAAGTAGCAGGTAGTTCTGGTCATTCTCCTACAGGGTCACTGCTCCTTCCCCTGGGTCCTGATGTGCACACTCCTTTGTGTGTGCCCTCCAAGAGTGGAGTATCTGAGTGGAGTTGAGACTCTGAGACTCTGTGTGGAGTTGCACAGACTCTGGGTCCTGTGAAGCTTCGATGTTTTGTGATTCTAGAAATCCTATAGGAGACGGTCCACAGCAGGTGACGCTAATGTTGTCAGTAGAGGTGTTGAAGCCAAAGATCTGCAGTTCCAACTAGAGGTGCCGATGTACATACAGGACAAAATCATCTCGTGTGAATGTAGTTCAGGCATGTTTAAGATGAATGCAGTCATGTTAATGTCTACCATATTCTATCTTGAGCCTCTCCTCAGGGACCCCCTCCTCAGTTCCTGAGGCTCCTGTAAGTCATGTACAGGGGACTGGAGAGTGGGCTCTGTCCAGTCTGAGCCCTGAGTTACCCTGTGTGTATCTTAGGATACTTTGTATTTTTGTGGTGTCCGTTGTAACATCATCTCTTTCATTTCAGATTTATTTGGGCCCTCTCTTTTTAAAAAAACATACTACTGTTGTCTTTTATTCTTTACAGAAGTTTAATAAGTGTTTGATCTACTATCCTTACCCTATGTATACTTTTTGCAGTGAGATTTTTACTTTTCTTTGTTTCCTTGTTACTATCAATAATTAGTGAGACTTCTTTTAAGCTACCTTCAACATTGCTTATAAAGCTGCTTTATTAGTGATGACAGAGCCTTAATGGAAGTCATGTTCTGGTTGTAAATTAGAATGCAATGTGCCAGCAAATAGCCCCTTAAGTTTATGTCTCATTACTTCTTGTTCTTTTTTTAATTTAATTTTTATTTTTTGTCAGAGCAAATTTAATTAAAATGTTTTGTTTCTTCTAGGTGTGAAAGATGTGGTTCTTTTAAACATATACATATATCTATTCTTCTTTGGATCATTTTCCCATGTAGGTTATGACACGATGTTGAGTAGTCTTGTCTTGGTATTACGTAGGTCTTTGGTGATTACATATTTCACATGTGTTTCTATATCTATCTTAACCCCAATATCCTAATGTATCCAATCCTCACACCTTTCCATTTGGTGAACCATAAGTTTGTTTAATGAATCTGTGATTGCATTTCTCTGTGGAAATATCTTCATTGGTATCAATGTTTAGCTAAGACCTATAAGTGATATTATAGGATATGTGTCTTTTGCTTTCTGACTTAGTACAATTTGCCTGATTACCTCAAGAATCATACATGGTGCTGCAAATGGCATTGTTTCATTTTTTTCCCTGGCTAATATTCCATCTGTACGTGTACCAGTTCTTCTTTGGCCACGCACCTCTTGATGGACTTTCTGGTTGCCTCCATGTCTTGGCTATTGTAATACTGCTGCAATGCACA